>NW_027495025.1:0-229780 GCF_021521415.1 Bidens hawaiensis
GGCGAAGTTGTGCTAACTTCGCCTGTGGCGTTCCGCTGGTCAGAATTGCATAGCGACGGTCACAAAATGCACCAACAAAAATGCATATTCACACATATTCAACTGTTTTGTACCCGGAAAGGTTTGAGAGTATCATACCTTACCCGAAAATACATATTTAAACAATTTGTTCTTGGGAAGGTTTAATAACATCAAACCTTACCCGAATTTACATATTCAACCTATTTTAGGCAAAATGCAACAGTTTTTTATTTAAACCACTTGTCAAATTTGTCAGAACAATTTTATCTTTAAAGATCATAGTTTAAGAGCAAATGGTGCATTTAGAGATCAAATTTCAGTTATGTTTCATTTCAAAACAATTTCCTTTTGTAAACTGAAAAGATCTCAGAAATGGGATCATATTGACTAAGTAGCTTTTTCAATACTTCATTCTCAGCATTATTATGACTACAAAGATAGGTCAACAGCAGGTGTAGACTTAACATGATTTTCATTTCTTTGGTGATATGATTATTTTCAATTAATTTTGCAGAAAATTCAATGGATAACACATATTGTTTTCCGATGTTCCTTATCTATCCTCAAGGCTTATTTGGCTTTCTCCGATCACCCCAATTTGACTTTGACCCCCTGGTTTTGGTTAAAAACTTTAATGATAGAACATATTTTTGAAAATTTATAAGATATTTCTTTTCAAATCTACAAACATATGTGAGGTTGAACGTTGGACTTACATGCCACGCAAGTCGGTCTTACAGGCATTTCATTCAAGATGTTTAAAGGACTTATATGATTGCCTCCACCCTTGTAGTTCTGTAATTAACCTTCATGTTTGTATTTTCTCAATAAAGATTTGTGAACACGTTGAATAAACATTTGAAATTAAAGTAGTTCACATGAGTTCTTTGTCATTCCTTTAAAAGATGATTCATTTAGGGTAACCAAAGACCAACATGCTTGTGTATGACTGGATAATCACTTTTCTGCCTATCATTCGAAAAGATTTATCTAGGAACATGCATAGACATCAATGTAACTCCACATAAATTTTAGCATTTTCTTTAAGATTATATCACCTTAGATTTTACATATCATGAAAAAGCAACCATACATGTCAATGACTGTACTAAGAGTCCTTTTAGCCTAATAAATCCATATGATTGGCTAAGTAGTCAATGTACTATCATTTCCCATTAATATTCAGTTTAATATTCAGTCACCCCAATTTCTCTTAATATTCAGGTAAATGGCTGTTCTGTTTGACCACAAGTGGTCAACAGGACCAAACATACATGTGAATATATGTCCTTTCAAGGTCAGAGCTATTACATAAATTTAAGTGAAGGAATAAGAAACAAGTTACAATTGCCCCAAATGCTTTCAGTTTTCTAGTTAATGGCTATCCTTTTAATCTTTGCAGATTGCAGGACCAAACATACACAAGTGTATGTCCTTCCAACTTGGCAAATGACATAATTTTCATCAAAGATAACTACCTGAGACTTTTAATTGAAAAATCCTTCTTTTAAGCTTCTTTAAAGCCTGAACTGAATAATCTTATCATGTCTCTACACCATTGACAACATGCTCATGTTTTGATTCAAAATAGAGTATTTATGCAAAATTCATTAGAAAATTCATTTTATCACTTAATTATGACAACAAACACATTTTGACATAAACTATTGCAGCACTTAATCAAATCTGAATCATAACATAACATCATCAAGACAAGCAGACAGTACTAACATTCAATGTCTATCCTATCTTAATAACATTAGAAGATCAGATAAAGTATATATTCAACCAATTTAGCAGTGATGTCAGATAAGTATTTTTAACTGTTAATTCGTAACAGGACTACTCATCTTAACATCACAAACACACATTTAACTGATAAACATGAAAACATATCAATCAAATCAATCATGTCATTCTTTACACACATAATCAGTCAAAGCACATAACAATCAACATATTCAGTAGCATACTCAGTATCACACTCAAGCATATTCACGTAACATTCAATTTGTGAATCCACTAAACAAAGTAATCAATTAGCACATAGAGGTATACAACCAAGCACACATCCTTAATCAGATTTCATCAGAGTTAATCATTCCCAGGGCTTTCAAAAGAAAGTTGAACATGGTTCTATCAAGTGGTTTGGTGAATAGGTCAGCCAAATTTTCACTTGTATCAACTCTTTGCATTTCAATCAAAACTTTTTCACAACAATCTCTGATGAAATGATGTCTAATTTCAATGTGCTTAGTCTTAGAATGTTGAACTAGATTCTTAATAGAAAAATATGCAGCAGTATTATCAATAAGAATAGGGGTGTTCTGAAAATTCAAACCATGGTCCAGCATCTGGTTCTGAATCCATAAAACTTGTGCACAGCAGGCAGATGCAGCAACATATTCAGCTTCTGCAGTTGAGATTGAGACAGTTGTTTGCTTCTTGCATTGCCATGACACTAGCCTTTCTCCCAAGAATTGACATCCTCCTGATGTTGACTTTCTGCTCATATTGCAGCCATAGTAATCACTGTCTGTGTAGGCAATCAGATCAAATGATTGATTCTTTGTATACCAAATTCCCAAATTTGGTCTTCCCTTCAAATATCTGAATAATCTTTTAATAGCTATCATGTGGGAGACTCTTGGACTAGACTGGAATATTGCACACACACATACAGCAAACATGATAACTGGTCTAGTAGCAGTTAGATACATCAGAGATCCAATTTTTGCTCTGTATTCATGTTCATCTACAGGCTCCCCCTTTTCAACTGCAATCATCTTTTCCTTGGTATCCATTGGAGTTGAGGCAGTTTTGTACTCATGACCATTGAACTTGTTCAAGATGTCCTGCATATACTTATTTTTATGAATGAAGATCCCTTCAGCCTTTTGTTGAACTTGTAATCCAAGAATGAAGTTCATTTCTCCCATTGAACTCATGCTTTATTTGGACTTCATTACCCCTTCAAACTCCATACACATTTGTTCATTTGTGAGACCAAAGATGATATCATCAACATACACTTGTAACAGAAGCAAGTATGATCCCTTTCCTCTGTAGAAGAGTGTCTTGTCAATGGCTCCTCTTTTGAAACCATTTTCAATAAGATGATTTGACAGCTCATCATACCATGCTCTAGGAGCCTGATGCAATCCATAAAGGGCTTTGTTTAGCTTATACACCCTGTTTGGATACAAAGGATTCTCAAAACCTGGAGGTTGAGCTACATACATCTATTCATCTATCTTTCCATTTAGGAATGCAGACTTAACATCAAGCTGGAACACCTTAGTGTTCTTTGAGGCGGCATATGCAAGAAAGATCCTGATAGCTTCAAGTCTTGCTACAGGAGAAAAGACTTCCTCAAAGTCTATTCCTTCCTCTTGAAGACATCCCAGATCCACAAGTCTAGATTTGTTCTTAATCACCAAACCCCTCTCATCCCTTTTGTTCCTAAAACCCATTTGGTTCCTATTGCATATCTGTCAAATGGCTTATCAAAAAGATCCCACACATGTAGATCTCTAAACTGTGCCAATTCTTCCTTCATGGCTTCCACCCAACTATTGTCTTTCAGTGCTTGAGCAATATTCTTAGGTTCTGTAACATCCTAAAATTTTTATATTGATAAATAAAAGAAAGTTATGTTTAGTAATTTCACGTTTTAGTTATTTAATGTCGAGTAAGGAACGGGTCTTGGGCTTAGTTATTTTATGAACTCGGCCTGTCTCGACCCGTAGGAAGCCAACCCGAGCCTAACCAAACCCGTAGTATATAAACGAAATTTCTTGACACATCCACCATTTTCACCATCTTCCTTCACTTACACCCACCCAAACACTCTCATTTCTAGAGAGAGAAACTAGAGAGAGAAAGTTCTCAAATCGCCGATCCGAGTTCACAATCTTGTTCCTAGTCGTTTTTGGTAAGTCCCTCTCGAAAATCATCCGTTTTCATAACCATTTCGGCCTCAAATCGAGCAAAAACGTAACTTGAGTTTTCGGGTCAAAAACCGCCTTGTTTTGGTGTCAAAATGCAAACTTTTGTGTTTAAAAGTACTAGGAATCGATAGCCCTTTCAATCCCGAACATTTCCATGTCAAAAACTTCGTTTTTGGGTCAAAAATCTGGAAAATCTGGAAAACCCGTGAGTTTCTCCGTCGCCAGCTTGAAGGAGTCGAATCAGACTCATTCGATCGAACCAGTCGATCGAATCAGTCCATTCGATCGAATGTGTAGATCGAACAAGTCCAGTCGATCGAATAGGGAAGCAACCGAATGGTCTCCAACTCATTCGATCGAATGAGTTTTGTATTCGATCGAACGTGTGCCTATTCGATCGAACGTGTGTCTATTCGATCGAACGTGTGTCTATTCGATCGAACGTGTGTCTATTCGATCGAACGTGTGCCTATTCGATCGAACGTGTTCCTATTCGATCGAATCAAGCCAGAACCAAGCTGTTTCCAAGTTCGCCTAAGGTTTAACTTCGCCTGAAGCGAAGTTCGTTTATAAAATAAATTAAAAACCTAATGGAAAATGTGTTAAGGCAGTTATCGAAAATAAAATTTTTCCAAGCTGACCTGGCAGCTTAACCCCAGCCAGGGGCTCTGCCCCTTGGACCCCGCTAGGGGCTGCCGCCCCTAGAACCCCGCTGCCAGGGGCGCTGCCCCCGGACCCCCGTTCGTTGTGGGTCATATATAGATAGAAATACAAACGAGTAGCAGTAGTTAATTGATATGTGTAAATATTATACAGTTAGCCGAGCCCAGTTAAAGAAAGGAATTACGATCAGCGGCGAGCGTAACAGGATCCAGGTGAGTTTCTAGCCCCATTTATGTGTCATGTTTTCGGGGCTGTGTGCATACTCAATATGTTTGTTAATACGCTTATCCTAAGAGATAAGTGTATGCCTTATGTGAATGATGTGATATGTGTGAATGATTGCTTGATGGTACGTGAACGATCTTCGGATATTGCACGTACCGTCAGGTTGTAATGCTAAGTTAAGGTAAGTATGATATGTATGCTTATGTGTATGAATGTGATAAGGATAATAAAAGAAAGAAATGATAATGTATGGTTGTATGGTTATGAAAAGGGTACCGAGCCCTAATAATACTCGAGGAAGGAGGGTACCGAGCCCTAATAATACTCGAGGAAGGAGGGTACCGAGCCCTAATAATACTCGAGGAAGGAGGGTACCGAGCCCTAATAATACTCGAGGAAGGAGGGTACCGAGCCCTAACAATACTCGAGGAATGTAGGGCGTAGTGCTCTTTATAAGTATGAATGAAAGTAAGAAAGTAAGAAAGTATGAAAGTATGAATGAAAGTAAGAAAGTAAGGAAGTATGAAAATATGAAAGTATGAATATAACGTTATGTAAATGGTATGATTACGTGATTATCTAGAACTCACTCAGCGTAGCTGACTTTTAGTATGCACGCAGGTGAGTAGGATGAGGCAGCTCGCTTGAGGAGACACATGGCACTGAACAAGAATCTGGCATCTGAAGATTGTGATGTGTTAACTTTAATGCTTTAATGTGAAAGACAATGAATGTTTTGAGACAAGTTATGAATTATGTAATGTTTAATGAAAGTTTTATATTCCGCATAAATGTTTTAATTAACTCTGATATTTAGAACTGTGTTTATGAGTAAATCCAACACGAAAGTAGGGTTACCGGTATCGGGGCCTTACAAGTTGGTATCAGAGCAAAGTTCGAGAGATTTAAGCATCCTACATGCTTAGACTCGAACAGAGAATGGGATTTAAGTAAGAAAAGAAAGAAGATGCCTGTTCAAGAATGCCATGTGTTGCCCAAGCAAGATCAGTAAAGGTATGGTGTAGGATTAAAAGATATTTGTTAATGAGAAAGGAAAGATATGTGAACGGTAGGGACAGGAATAATTGATGGTTTAATTTGACAAACTGCTTAAGTAGAACCAGCACAAATGGACTCATAAAGGGAAGTGTATAGGACACGGAAAGTAACGTGATCAGCTAATCACAACTGGCCACTGTTATTACCTGTTAGCCTTACTATCCTTGTACTAAATAGTTCTTTGAGTGATGATGTTTGTGTTTTCCCTT
Organism: Bidens hawaiensis; assembly: GCF_021521415.1. Classification (NCBI taxonomy): domain Eukaryota; kingdom Viridiplantae; phylum Streptophyta; class Magnoliopsida; order Asterales; family Asteraceae; genus Bidens; species Bidens hawaiensis. Next base: position 6,128 of record NW_027495025.1, read on the forward strand.
GTAGAATACTAATGGCGGGAGCTGGAGAATTTGTTGGAACTGGGGGTCGCGCTGGACGTCGTGGCAGGCCTCGTCTTGTCCGGCAACCCTCGGTAGAAGAAGCTTCCCACACCGAAGATGAAGGAAGCGCAGCTGGAGGAGACCAAAACAACAACGAAGAAGTTCAACTTAGCCCTGCAGTTCAAGCAGCCATTGTTCAGGCTGTGGTTGCTGCTGTGAAGAACCTGAATCCCGAAGGATCTGCTGGAAGCCGTGAACGAACCGCTGAAGGGGCGGGTGGTGATGGTAGGAAGGATGGGGAAGGTGAAAGAGGGGCCTCGAGTGGGGATAAGTCTGTGAAAGTCGATGATAGGAGAAGAGGACAAGGTGGGTGCAGCTATAAGTCCTTCAAAGGATGCGACCCGCCAAAGCTGACCGGGTTGGGTGACGCAATCGCTACTCTCCAATGGATAACCGCTATGGACAAGGTTATCCGCATTAGCGAATGCCGCCCCGACCAAGCTGTGGGGTATGCTACTCAGTCATTCGTAGACGAGGCTATGTATTGGTGGGAGAGTGTGGAGCAGAGGAAGACCCGCGAAGAGATCAAAGAGATGAGGTGGGATGATCTGAAGGAGTTAGTGATGATGAAGTTCTGTGCAGACGCCGAGGTTGAAAGGGCGGAAATGAAATTCTTAAACTTGAAAGCTGGGGCAATGACACATCGTGAGTACACCACCGAGTTCAATCGAATGTCTAGGTTGGTGCCCGATATGGTCAACACTGAGGCAAAAAGGATCAAGTGTTATGTGAGGGGATTACCGCAGAGAGTTCGCATGTTAGTCAGAACAAGTAAACCTACTACTTTCGATTCTGCGGTCGAACTCGCAGAAATGGTTTATGCAGACTTGGTTGCGGATGATGTGGTGGTGGGAGATGAGAAGAAAGAGAAGAAATGGGTCGCTCCTGCTAAACGACCCGGTACCCAGATGTGGAACCCTAAGAACAAACAGCCGAGAGTTTGGGAGAACAGGTCGTGCAAGACTTGTGGCAAGGCGCACAGTGGTGAGTGTAGGTGGGGAAAGGGTTCGGATACATGTCATAAGTGTGGAAAGATACATGCCGGAGAATGTAAGTTTGGGTCGAATGTTTGCTACAAGTGTGGGAAGGCAGGTCATTATGCTCATGAGTGCAGTTCTAAGCCTGCATGCTACAAGTGTGGTAAGACGGGTCATTTTGCTAGGGAGTGTACCGAAAGCGAAGCGGGAGGTAGTAGAAAGAAGGATGCCGATCAAGCTAAGCCAAGAACTAGAGCCTACATGCTGACCCAAGAACAAGCCAAGCAGATTCCTGATGTTGTGACGGGTACGTTCCTAGTAAACGGCATTTCTGCTTTAGTATTATTTGATTCTGGTGCGAATAGAAGTTTTGTAGCTACGACATTTAGTAAACTCGCTAAAATGAAAGACTGCCGAGTGTCCGAAACTTTTGTAGTAGAGACCGCTAGTGACACTTCGGTTAAAATAACGAAGATGATTAAGAACTGTAAGATAGAATTGGAAGGACATGAGTTCCCGATCACCTTGTACGTTATGACCTTGGGAGGGTTCGATGTGGTTTTGGGTATGGATTGGTTGTCTGAGTTTGAGGCTCAGATAGTATGTAGGAGTAGGACTATAAGGTTAAAGTCATCGGATGGTAGCGCGGTAACGGTTTATGGTGATAAGGAAAGTTCTGGGCTTAATGTCATTTCGATGATAAAGGCTGAGGGTTTGCTAAGGCGAGGGTGTGGTGCTTACCTGGCGTATGTTGTCAACGCTACGGCCGAGACGAAAGAAATGAAGAATGTTCCTATTGTGCGCGACTACCCAGAAGTATTCCCTGAGGATCTTCCGGGGTTGCCACCTGAGCGAGAGATAGAATTTCAGATAGATCTAGTACCAGGAGCCCAGCCCGTCGCGAAAGCGCCTTACCGTCTAGCACCGTCCGAGATGAAGGAATTGATGTCCCAACTGCAAGAACTCCTCGACAAGGGTTTTATCAGACCGAGTGTTTCCCCGTGGGGCGCGCCAGTATTGTTCGTGAAAAAGAAGGATGGAAGTATGAGAATGTGCATAGACTATCGTGAGTTGAATAAGCTTACGGTAAAGAATAGATATCCTTTGCCAAGGATTGATGATCTGTTTGACCAACTGCAAGGTTCAAGTTGGTTCTCACGAATAGATCTCAGATCAGGCTACCATCAGCTAAAGGTGAAGGAGGCAGACATCCCTAAGACAGCGTTCCGAACGCGGTATGGACACTACGAGTTCCTCGTAATGTCATTCGGTCTAACCAATGCTCCTGCAGCATTTATGGACATGATGAATAGGGTGTGTCGGCCGATGTTGGATAAGTCGGTTATCGTATTCATTGACGATATACTGATTTATTCAAAGAATGAGTCTGACCATGCTGAGCATCTGAGAGAGGTATTGGAGACACTGAAGAAAGAGAGGTTGTACGCCAAGTTTTCGAAGTGCGCGTTCTGGTTAAGAGAAGTGCAATTTTTAGGTCATGTGGTTAATCCGGAGGGGATTACCGTGGACCCAGCTAAGATTGAAGCAATAACGAATTGGAAGACTCCGCAAAATCCGACCGATATACGAAGCTTCCTAGGGTTAGCTGGCTACTATAGGAGATTCATCGAAGGTTTCTCCAAGATAGCCGCACCGCTGACCGGTATGACCCGAAAGTCAATAGTATTCAGCTGGGGGAAATTTCAAGAAGAAGCCTTTGAAGAATTGAAGAAGAGACTCACGCAAGCTCCAATCCTTACTTTACCCGATGGTGATGAGGATTTTGTTGTTTGCGCTGATGCCTCGCATCAAGGGTTAGGTTGCGTGTTGATGCAACGAGGGAAGGTGATAGCTTACGCGTCTAGACAGTTGAAGGTCCATGAAAGTACTTATCCGACGCATGATCTGGAGTTAGCAGCCGTAGTGCATGCTCTTAAGATATGGAGGCATTATCTGTACGGTACTAAGTGTACTATCTATACCGATCATAAGAGTTTAAAGTACTTCTTCGAGCAGAAAGAATTGAACATGAGGCAGAGAAGATGGTTAGAATTGATAAAGGATTACGACTGTGAGATTAAGTATTACCCCGGTAAAGCTAACGTGGTCGCTGATGCGTTAAGCCGTAAGAATGAGGAAGTCCTTGCAACAGTGAAGTCATACAAGTTGATCATGAACTCAAGTCTTTTTGAAGAAATCATCAAAGTGCAGTCAGAAGTGTTAGTAGACGAAGGGTTAGTAAAGAAAGAAAGGATTTATGGTCAGCAAGATGAGTTGATGGAAAACACTCATGGAGTTAAGACAAGGTTCGACCGTATGTGGATCCCACGCCATGGTGATCTTAGAAGTCGAATCTTAGATGAAGCTCATAAGTCAAGGTACTCAATCCATCCAGGAACTACAAAGATGTACCAAGACCTGAAAAGAGATTACTGGTGGCCAGGAATGAAGAACGATGTAGTGGATTATGTTGGTAAGTGCTTAACTTGCTTACAAGTCAAAGCCGAACACCAAAAGCCTTATGGGAAGATGCAACCGCTAGAGATACCTGAGTGGAAATGGGAACACATCACCATGGATTTCGTAACTAAGCTACCTCGTACAGCTAAGCAACATGATACCATCTGGGTGATTGTGGACCGTTTGACCAAGAGTGCTCACTTTCTGCCCATACGAGAGGCCATCTCGTCAGAAACGTTAGCAAGCTTGTTCATTAAAGAAATTGTAACCAAGCATGGAGTACCGTTATCGATCGTGTCTGATAGGGATACACGGTTTACTTCGAGGTTCTGGAAGAAATTTCATGAAGCTATGGGGACGAGGTTGAACATCAGTACGGCGTATCATCCTCAAACCGATGGACAGTCCGAAAGGACGATCCAAACCCTTGAGGATATGCTACGTGCTTGCGTTTTAGACTTTGGTGGAAGTTGGGATGATCATCTGCATCTGGCAGAGTTCTCCTATAACAACAGTTACCATTCGAGTATTGGTATGCCACCGTTTGAGATGCTGTACGGTAGACGATGTAGAACCCCGGTGTGTTGGGGTGAGATTGGTCAGAAGGAAATGGGAAGTATAGAAGTGGTTCAGGAAACGTCTTCAAAGTTCGATCAGATCAAAGCAAGAATGAAAGCCGCTCAAGACAGACAAAAGTCTTATGCAGATAAGCGGCGACGACCAATTGAGTTTAACGTTGGCGACTATGTGATGCTTAAGGTCTCGCCTTGGAAGGGGATTATCCGTTTTAGGAAAAGAGGAAAGTTGTGTCCGAGGTACATCGGACCGTTCAAGATTGTAAAGCGTGTGGGTGAAGTAGCTTACAAACTGGATTTACCCGATGAGTTAGAAGGAATTCATTCAACCTTCCATGTTTCTCATCTGAGGAAGTGTCTAGCTGATGACACGTCTCACGTGCCCTTAATGGACATCGAGGTTGATGAGCAATTGAACTACATCGAGCAACCGATAAAGATCGTTGATCGCAAGGAGAAGCAGCTTCGTCACAAGATTATACCCTTGGTCAAAGTGATATGGAAACACCGCAAGGGATCGGATGCTACTTGGGAAGTCGAGGATGAGATGCGCAAGTTTTACCCTAGTTTGTTTATGTAATAGTTAGGTTTCGGGGACGAAACCTCTTTAAGGGAGGAAGACTTGTAACATCCTAAAATTTTTATATTGATAAATAAAAGAAAGTTATGTTTAGTAATTTCACGTTTTAGTTATTTAATGTCGAGTAAGGAACGGGTCTTGGGCTTAGTTATTTTATGAACTCGGCCTGTCTCGACCCGTAGGAAGCCAACCCGAGCCTAACCAAACCCGTAGTATATAAACGAAATTTCTTGACACATCCACCATTTTCACCATCTTCCTTCACTTACACCCACCCAAACACTCTCATTTCTAGAGAGAGAAACTAGAGAGAGAAAGTTCTCAAATCGCCGATCCGAGTTCACAATCTTGTTCCTAGTCGTTTTTGGTAAGTCCCTCTCGAAAATCATCCGTTTTCATAACCATTTCGGCCTCAAATCGAGCAAAAACGTAACTTGAGTTTTCGGGTCAAAAACCGCCTTGTTTTGGTGTCAAAATGCAAACTTTTGTGTTTAAAAGTACTAGGAATCGATAGCCCTTTCAATCCCGAACATTTCCATGTCAAAAACTTCGTTTTTGGGTCAAAAATCTGGAAAATCTGGAAAACCCGTGAGTTTCTCCGTCGCCAGCTTGAAGGAGTCGAATCAGACTCATTCGATCGAACCAGTCGATCGAATCAGTCCATTCGATCGAATGTGTAGATCGAACAAGTCCAGTCGATCGAATAGGGAAGCAACCGAATGGTCTCCAACTCATTCGATCGAATGAGTTTTGTATTCGATCGAACGTGTGCCTATTCGATCGAACGTGTGTCTATTCGATCAAACGTGTGTCTATTCGATCGAACGTGTGTCTATTCGATCGAACGTGTGCCTATTCGATCGAACGTGTTCCTATTCGATCGAATCAAGCCAGAACCAAGCTGTTTCCAAGTTCGCCTAAGGTTTAACTTCGCCTGAAGCGAAGTTCGTTTATAAAATAAATTAAAAACCTAATGGAAAATGTGTTAAGGCAGTTATCGAAAATAAAATTTTTCCAAGCTGACCTGGCAGCTTAACCCCAGCCAGGGGCTCTGCCCCTTGGACCCCGCTAGGGGCTGCCGCCCCTAGAACCCCGCTGCCAGGGGCGCTGCCCCCGGACCCCCGTTCGTTGTGGGTCATATATAGATAGAAATACAAACGAGTAGCAGTAGTTAATTGATATGTGTAAATATTATACAGTTAGCCGAGCCCAGTTAAAGAAAGGAATTACGATCAGCGGCGAGCGTAACAGGATCCAGGTGAGTTTCTAGCCCCATTTATGTGTCATGTTTTCGGGGCTGTGTGCATACTCAATATGTTTGTTAATACGCTTATCCTAAGAGATAAGTGTATGCCTTATGTGAATGATGTGATATGTGTGAATGATTGCTTGATGGTACGTGAACGATCTTCGGATATTGCACGTACCGTCAGGTTGTAATGCTAAGTTAAGGTAAGTATGATATGTATGCTTATGTGTATGAATGTGATAAGGATAATAAAAGAAAGAAATGATAATGTATGGTTGTATGGTTATGAAAAGGGTACCGAGCCCTAATAATACTCGAGGAAGGAGGGTACCGAGCCCTAATAATACTCGAGGAAGGAGGGTACCGAGCCCTAATAATACTCGAGGAAGGAGGGTACCGAGCCCTAATAATACTCGAGGAAGGAGGGTACCGAGCCCTAACAATACTCGAGGAATGTAGGGCGTAGTGCTCTTTATAAGTATGAATGAAAGTAAGAAAGTAAGAAAGTATGAAAGTATGAATGAAAGTAAGAAAGTAAGGAAGTATGAAAATATGAAAGTATGAATATAACGTTATGTAAATGGTATGATTACGTGATTATCTAGAACTCACTCAGCGTAGCTGACTTTTAGTATGCACGCAGGTGAGTAGGATGAGGCAGCTCGCTTGAGGAGACACATGGCACTGAACAAGAATCTGGCATCTGAAGATTGTGATGTGTTAACTTTAATGCTTTAATGTGAAAGACAATGAATGTTTTGAGACAAGTTATGAATTATGTAATGTTTAATGAAAGTTTTATATTCCGCATAAATGTTTTAATTAACTCTGATATTTAGAACTGTGTTTATGAGTAAATCCAACACGAAAGTAGGGTTACCGGTATCGGGGCCTTACAGGTTCTATTTGGGATAGAAAACAGGAGTTAAGACAGATTTTTGCAAATTCTGAGTGACTTCTTGTAACTCTTTCATGCAAATCTCCAATGATGTTTTAAGAAGGATGATTCTTTTCCACATAAGGAGTTTGAACAATCATATCTGTATACACAGTTGTGTCAAGATTTAACTCATTGAGTTCCTGTTCTTCAATGATCAAATCAGTCTCTGCATCATGAATTTCTGGTGCTTCATCATTATGTTGTCCTGAAGTAGATACACCATTGTTTCCAATATTTAAGATTTCAAATAAATGCTGGAATCTTGCAGTAGATGCAGCTTCTTCTTCACTTGCTTGTTTGCTTGAGTCTTCCTTACTCTGAACTTGATCATTCTGAACATCTTGATTATCTTCTTTAACTTGTTCAACAATATCATTTGAGGAATTCTTCACAAAGGTATATTCGTTTTCTTTTCTAGCAACCTTTTTCCACAATTCTTCTAAGTCCAGTGGTTTCTTCTTTTTCTATTCAATTACACTAGTCTTGTAGAATGAATCATCAAAGTCTTCAGGATAAATCTTGAAAGACCTTATTAACTTTTCATGAACAAACAGCCATGCTGCACCATCAACTGTATTGAATTGATTCTCATTAAAAATGATGTCAGATGATTCTATGACACTCAAATGGTCTTTTACATATACTCTATATGCTTTTGAGTGTGTAAAATATCCAACAAAGAAACAATCTAGTGATTTTGTTTGAAACTTGTTCAAATAATCTCTAGTGTTTAGAAGAAAACATTTGCATCCAAAGGGCTTGAAAAACTTGATATATGGCTTTCTGTTGTGGAATATTTCATATGGAGTCTTGTTATGCCTTTTGTTTACAAGCACCCTGTTCTGAACATAGCAAGCAGTGTTTATTGCTTCAGCCCAAAAAGTAACAGGCAGATTAGCATCTGCTAACATGGTTCTTACAGCCTCAATTAAAGTTCTACTTCTTCTTTCTGCAACACCATTTTGTTTAGGAGTTCTAGGAGCTGAGAATTGTTGAAGTATTCCCTTTTCTGTACAAAATTCTTGCATAACTCCATTCTTGAACTCAGTACCATTGTCACTTCTCATCATTTTAACCTTCTTATTCAACTTATTCTCATTCATTGTAACACAACCCTTAATCAACTCTGCAGTCTCATATTTGGTACTTAGGAAATAAACCCAAGTGTATCTTGAATAGTCATCAATGATCACAAGACAGTATCTTTTCTTTCCTATACTTGGCACACTTACAGAACCAAAAAGATCAATGTGAAGTAATTCAAGTATTTGATCAATTGAATTGATGAGCTTAGGCTTATGAGTAGATTTGTGTTGTTTTCCCTTTTGACATGAATTACAATGATCTTCCAATTTGAACTCTCTTGTAGGTAAGCCTATGACATGCTCACCTTTGACAAGTCTATTCATGTTCTTTAAGTTCACATGACACAGTTTCCTATGCCAGAATTTGGACTTGTTTTCAGTGGCTATGGAAACAAAACATGCACCCCCTCTTGAAACAACTTCTTTCATATTCAGTTCATACAAGTTGTCATTTCTTGGTGCCATCATCATAATCATTTCAGGTGGAATGACAAACTCAGGTTTTAAGATGAAACAGTGGGAATCATCAAAACTGACTTTGTATCCCTTATCACACATTTGTGATCTACTCGTACTGAAGAACTTCAACATGAAACATATTATCAAAAGAATCCTTTCCATTTGTGAAGATTCCTTTCCCCACAATCTTTACACCATTTTCATCACTCCCAAATGCTACAGGTCCTTCATACTTTTCTTCATAATTAACAAGTGATCTTTTGTCACAAGTCATGTGCCTAGAACAACCACTATCCATATACCATATTTTATTTAGAGGAGTGGATTGTTCCTGCACAAAAGAAAGAGTTTGATTTGTTGAGTGATGAAGTGCAAGCTTCTACAGCTTGCAACTCATCAATTTCAGTTTCTTTGACAGCTTGGGAAGTGAGTGTTGTTGGTTCTGGATCTTCATGAGTGACTTCTAAGTTGTCTGAATTATCAGTTTCATCACCACACTCTCTTGGGTTTTTAACAAGTGAAGTTGAGGTCTGTAATTCAGCTGAGTCAGTGTTATACTCTTTGATCACATAATCTTTCTTTTCAGAGTAGTCTCTCACATCAGCAACTATCTCAACTTTAGTTTCAGTCTTGGGTTTCCAAAGGAAACCATGTGGTTCATATCCATGTTTTAGCAAAAACTTCTCATCACCAGTGAGTTCTATTGGTTTCTTTCTAGGATATGCACATTTTCTTCTTATCTTCTCACTGCTTGATGATTCTTGAGATTCATCAGATTTGACTGATTGAGTATCTTGTTTGATTCTCAATGGCTGATAGTTCTTTTTGGTTAATTTCTCATGCTTCTTAGGAGATTTACTTCTCCTTGCTGATTCTGTCACTTGCTTCTTTGTTTTTACTTCAGCTTTCTTCGCAATCCTTGTCTACTTTTCAGATTTCTTTTCTTCTATGTTCATGGTTTCATTTCCACACACCTTTCCATTTCCCAGATATACATCATACTTCTGTTTGTACAGGACAAAGTCTTGACCATACTTTGTTCCATCTTCGACATGAAATGGTTGAAATTTCAATCTCTCATTGCATGAGTCTGTGTGATGACCATATTCATCACACTTGCACCATACCTTGCCTTTAAATTTTTCATGTCCTTTTGGTTTCTTGAACCTTTCACTTGGCTTAGGTATCTTGACTCCTAGAGTCTTCTGATTCTTTAAACCATCAAAATGAATTGAAAAAGGCACAAACTCCTCAATCTTGATATCCTGTCTGTCAAGTTTGCTTTTGACAAAGATAACCTTTTCCATAATCATAGGTTCTTCATCACTGTTTTCTCTAACCCTTGACTGTCTCTTTTTTATATTCTTCCATAGTTTCTACTTCTCCAACATCCAGTACTTCATGACTAGAGAAGACTGGATAAACTGGAATAAAGTTTTCTGATTCAACTTCTTCAGTTATTCTCTCCTTTTTGTTTTGGTTAATCCTTTCCAACGCAGCCTTGCTTGGTGGCCTGACTGCATTGTAGCTTATCTTCTTCTTTTCACAAATGTCAAAAGATACCTGTTCTCTTTTCATCTTATCATTTTGTTTCTTCATTCTTGGTGGGACTAGTGGATACTTTGGAAGTTGATCAACAGACTTTGGTTTCTTGTATTTTCTTCCTCTTTCAGCAGCTTTAACTTCCTCTTCAGTAATTTGATCACTCAAATCACTCAAGTCATCTTGATCCAAATCAATTGACTAAAGGTCATCTTCAGAGACTTGAACTCCAATTGACTTTTCTTCTTTCAATTGTTTCTTCACAACAAACTCTCCTTTTTCACTCACCTCAACATTCTTATACAAATCTACAAGTTCTTCTTTGTCTTGAAAAACATCAATGAATTGTTGTAGATATGCATTTCTTTTCTCTTTATCAACTTTTGGCATAAAGTTGTTGTTGAATGGTGGTGGTACTGCTTTGTACTTGTCTTCTTCCTTAACTTGATTTAAAATTCCACAGATGTTTCCAGTGGAGAATAAGTTCTTCAAAAATTCATTATTAGCTTGTAGTTTTGTATTTTGTACCTTTTCTTCTATAACCATTTTCTTCAACCCATCTATTTCAATTGTGAACCTAGTCTGAGCTCTGTTGCTTTTTATACAGTCCTCTTCCAAACTTTTCATTCTTTCCTCACTTATCAGTTCACTTGCCTCATATGTATTGATGATACTTTGTTTCCTAAAACACTCACTTTCCAGCTTGCCTTCTTTTGTTTTCAATTCATTGATAAGTTCATTTAAATCAACAGTAGGAGCAGATTGTACCCGAGATGAAGATGCAGTTTCTTTCTCAATTATAGCCATGAATGCCACAAATGCTACAAGTCCTTCATACTTTTCTTCATAATTAACAAGTGATCTTTTGTCACAAGTCATGTTCCTAGAACAACCACTATCCATATACCATATTTCATTTAGAGGAGTGGACTGTTCCTGAGATGAAGATGCAGTTTCTTTCTCAATTATAGCCATGAATGCCACATTTGCTCTCTTGATATCATCTGCAATGTCTTCTTCATGATTGCTCCAATCAAAGTTACCTTCATGTTGTGTATTAACTGCCACATTTCCTTGGTTTCTTTGTTGATTTTGGTTGGCTGGAACAGTGTTGTTTGGAACATTTTGAACTACTTGAAGGTTCTGATTATTGTTCATTTGAAAACCTTGATTCTGATGCACCCCTTGATTAAGATTAATCATTTGAGGCTGAAAGTTGTTGAAGTTGGGATTGTAATTGTTGTTGGGATTGAAGTTGTTGAAGTTTTGGTTGCTGTTTCTTTGCTGATTCTGCTGGTATTGCTGTTGACCTCTTGGTTGTTGATTTTGGAATTGATTCATCTGATAATTCCTTGGCAAGTTGCATTCTCTTGCAAAATGTCCTAACTGTTGGCAATTGTAGCAGATTGCCTTTGACTTGTCAAATCCAATCCTCTCATTAGGACCAGAAACCAGAGATCTACCAGTTCTATTATACAACCTCTTACTTCTCAAAGCTAACATGGAAGCTTGCCACTTCAAATCCATGTCTTCTAAATCATCTACATCAATTTGCTCTAAATTATCTTGTATCACACTTGTGTGAATTAGATTCTTTGCAACAAATGGATTTTATGAATCCGTAAACATAGACAGCAATGCCTGTGTTTCATTGATTTGACCATTTCCACCACGAGAGTGAGGTACATTCCCACTTGCCATTGAGGCAGTATCAGTGTCATCAATCAGTTGCACATTGAATCTCTGTTGATTTCCTTGATTACTTGTGCTACCACCAATAAAAGACTTTGGACTATCAACATTGTGCTCAACTGGTTCTTCAATAATGGGAATTTGTTGTTGATTCTTGGTAGTCAAATTTCCCATGGGTGCAATCAATGCATTTGAAACATTTAAGCAGGGTCTTTCTTCTCTAATCATTTCATTTTCTATCATCTCCAGTTCTGCAGCCTGAAGGAAGCATATCACATCATTCAATTTCAAGTTATTGAAATTATGCTTCTGAAGGATGAACTTGCAAGCAGTATATCATTCTTTTGTCATTGAGTTGAGTAACTTTGTGTTTAAATCAAAATCAGTTATGACATAATCAGTTGTCCTCAACTCACGCACAATACCTAGAAAGCGTTCTAGTATTGATTTCAACCTTTCTCCTTCCTTATACTTGAACCTTTCCAACTGTTGCTTCAATCTTTGCTTCTTTATGTTCTTCAGCTCAGTATTCCCTTCATACACCTCAAGGATGGCATCATACATTTGTTTGGCAGTTGTGTGATGTGCCACCTTGGTTAAAATTTCCCAAGACAGTCCTAGCTTAATCATAGCTAAGGCTCTGTCATCCACCTTTCTCATTCTTTCTCTTAGAGCTGCAGTTCCAGCTGTATTTGCACCTTCTTCAGCTGCATCTTGTGGACCATTCTTGATGGAGTCCCACATATCAACATCATTGTAGCACACTGCTGCTTCAAAAAGCACTTTCCACTTGGTAAAGTTTTCCTGTCTATATAATCTTGGTATCTTGTTAGTAGACACCTCTTGTTCCTCATATCCTGACATTTTCAAAAACAAAAAAAAATCAGTTTCTTAGTAAAAAATCAATGTTTCAAAAATAATCAGATCTGAAAACAGGTTGTTCAGATCTGATGTGTCTGATATGATTAGAGCAAGATTTAGATATAATGATTAAAGCTTTAATTAAAATAATGAAGAGAAAACACCGGTATATTGTAGATCTGGAAGAAAATTGAAAAACAAAGCTGCTGACGTCAAAAATCAAAGAAACAGTGGTCTGCTTACGTCATCTTTCTTCAAATCTTCAATCAGCAACAAGAATCTTTCCAAAATAGCAGCAATCAGCTCTGATACCACTTGTTAGGTCCCCTATTTCAGCTGGATCTCACTCAAATCATGTCATAACTCACACAAATAAATGTGTCGACAAGGGAGTTAATGACGGGTTTCTATATTTAGAAAGTTCACCATTTGTTAAAGGCGGAATCAATAACAAACATATGGTTGCTTAAACAGTATTCAATGGTAATCAACACAAACAAGATTTACTCAAAAGATTTCCATTTATATAAATGAGTCATAAAAAGTGGATAATCGTTTTAGGGTTTCTTGATAAGGAAGGTTTCAGCCATCACACATAATATTCTTTCTTAATAAATGTAACTATCTTCCTTGTTGTGTGTATCTCTTTAGGTGTGCCCTAAATTATTCTATTTATAGGCCTGACACCTGTGGACAGCTGTCATTCCTTCTAGAAACCCTATCCGATAATACATATTCAAATTTACATATTCAGAAATATTCTAAGTGTAAAACAAGTCTTCCGGGTAGGCTTTGCATCAATCTTGTCTTTCTGAGTTTGCTCGGCCATCCTTCATAACTTGGTAACATAGGAGTGTGCTCGGGATCAGTTTCCGGGTAGACTTTACTTGAAGAGTATTTTACCAAGTAAAATACTCACCGGGTAGACTTAAATCTTCTTGACTTTGCCAGAATTTGCCCGACAAACCCATACGAGCAACCTTGTTCTTCAATGGTCCCTTCCACCCTTTGTTAGAAAATAACTTATTAGCAAAGTGTGCTCGGTTGCACTGTTCCTTGCTTAAGTTGAACCTTGCCCGATGATACTTGAGATATATCATTAGATCATCAAGCCTACCTGGACCATACTTATTAATGAATACCTTGCCCGGCCTTCCAATTTCTTGGCTTCATGAGCTTGGTTAGCCTAAAGCTTACTCGGAAGTGAACTTTACTTGGCTAAGAAGAACAATCCTGCTTGATAAACTGATCCTTGCCCGGACTTACATATACTAGTGAACCATACCCGGTAATGCACTAGTTTGCAAACCCTGCTCGGATATTCACTAAAGGAGACTTAGTGAAGATAACTCTGCCCGTTAGACAAAATATCGTACCCGGCTAAGTAAAAGCATGCTCGGAGGTCTGAGTTGTACCCGGATCCATACTTAACGAATTCTGAGGAGGTTGAGAAGATTCCAATCTTCCATCTGATCAGTTTTGTGTCAAATCTTGACTCAACAAAATGGGCAAAATTGGTCCCTTGTCTTTGAAAAACTTGACATTATTGACTCGAAATTTTCGTAATGTTACATCCTCCCCACCTTGAAATAAATCTCGTCCTCGAGATTGCTTTACAATAATAAGTGGGGGTATTTCTTTTTCATATCCGATTCGTGTTCCCATGTATACTTGGGCCCTCTTCGTGAGTCCATTTGAGTTTCACAATTATCAATGTTCGTCTTTTCAATTTCTTTGGTTTTGAATCTTCTATTTGAATTGGTTTTTCAACAAATTTTAAATTTTCATTTATTTCAACATCTTTTAATGTCATCGATAGATACTCGTCGGCTAAACACTTTCGTAAATTTGAGACATGGAATATGTCGTGTATCCCTTGTATTTCCTCGGGCAGTCGCAAATGGTATGCAACAGTACCAAATCGTTCAAGTACCTCGAAGTGTCCAACGAATCGTGGACTTAGTTTTCCTTTCATACCGAAGCGAACAACACCCTTCCATAGCAAGACTTTCAAAAGAACTTTGTCACCAACATTAAATTCAAACGGCTTACGAGGGATATCGGCTTAACTCTTTTGGCGATCACGTGTCGTCTTAAGTCATTCTCGGATTCGAAGAATCTTGTCGGTGGTTTCTTGGACTATCTCGAGTCCAGATATCTGATTGTCTCCGGTTTCAGACCAACATACGGGCGTTCTACATTTACGACCATCGAACGTCTCGAATGGTGCGGCTTGAATACTTGTGTGATAGCTATTGTTGTACGAGAATTCCATTAGGGGTAAGTTGTCATCCCAACTTCCACCTAAGTCGATCACACTAGCACGGATCATGTCTTCTAATGTTTGAATTTTCCTTTCGCTTTGCCCATCAGTTTGTGGATGATAGGCGGTGCCAAGGTTTAGCCTTATGCCTAACCCTTGTTGGAAGCTTTTCCAGAAGTGAGACGTGAAACGACTGTCTCGATCAGAAATTATAGATAGCGATACTCCATGTAAAGAAACGATGTTGTTTACATAAATACGTGCTAGTTTATCCATTGAGTATGATTCATTTATGGGTATCAAATGCGCGGATTTTGTTAATCGATCCACGATAACCCTGATGGCATTGTGTTGTCGAGTTGTTTTAGGGAGTTTGGTAATGAAATCCATAGTTATTAACTACCACTTTCATACGGGAAGTTCGGGTTGCTGAAGCAATCCCGAAACCTTTTGGTGTTCAGACTTAACCTTCTAACAAGTTAAACATTTCGGCAAATGCGAAGCGATGTCCTTTTTCATCCCATTCCACCAGTAGTTTGGTCTAAGATTTTGGTACATTTGTCACTACCGGGGTGCATCATGTACTTGGATTTATGAGTTTCGTTCATGATTTTTCATGCAAGTCTCCAATAATTGGTACCCAAATCCTATTCCCGAGTCTGAGGATACCTACGTCACTCTAACTAGTAAGTCAATGGTGCCGTTAGGTTTTTCATCGGAGATTTTATTTTCATTGATCGATTAAGTTTGAGCGGATTTGATTTGTTCGTAAAGATCGACTTGAAGTTCTAGCCTTAGTGCTCGGACTCTTTTTGGCTTTTCATGCTCCTTACGATTTAGGGAATCGGCCACGACATTGGCTTTGCCTTCATGATAAACGATCTCGCAGTCGTAGTCGTTGAGAGTTTCCATCCATCGCCATTTATGATCAGGGTACACGGTAAATCTTACTCCATAGAGATAGTGCCTCCATATCATAAGGGCAAAGATTATGGCGATTGTGAGTTGTGTAGTTCTTTTCGCGCACCTTGAGTTGACGAGAGGCATAAGCGATCACTTTATTTCGTTGCATTAGTACGCATCTTAAGCCGGAATGAGACGCATCACTAAATACAACAAAGTCCTCAATACCTTTTGGCAGGGCCAGTATAGGCGCTTGGGTGAGTTTTTGCTTAAGTACATTGAATGCCTCTTGTTGTTTATTACCCATTCGTACTTAACGGTTTTGCGATTTAAGGAAGTTAGGGGAGCGGCTATACGAGAGAAATTTTCGATGAATCTTCGATAATAGCCAGCCAAACCCAAGAAACTTCGAATCTCGGTTAGCGTCTTTGGAATTTCCCACTTCGAGATGGCTTTGATTTTAGCGGGATTGACTTGAATACCTTTCACATTGATGACATGCCCAAGAAATTGCACTTCGTGCAACTAGAACTCGCATTTTGATAACTTGGCGTATAGTTTCTCGGTTCTAAGTAGTTCAAGTAAGGTTCGAAGATGGTTTTCATGATCATCCTTAGACTTAGAATAAATAAGTATGTCGTCGATGAAAACGATAACAAATTTATCCAAGTAAGGCTTGCAGATTCGATTCATCATGTCCATGAACGCAGCTGGCGCATTAGTAAGTCCAAACGGCATGACGGTGAACTCATAATGGTCGTACCTTTTTCGGAAAGCGGTTTTCGGAATATCTTTGGATTGAACTTTGAGTTGGTGATAACCAGAACGAAGGTCGATTTTGGAAAAGAAACTAGCACCTTGAAGTTGGTCAAAAAGGTCATCGATTCAAGGAAGTGGATAGCGGTTTTTGATTGTGACTTTGTTTAACGCACGATAATCGATACAAATACGCAAAGATCCATCCTTCTTCTTGACGAAAATTATCGGCGCTCCCCATGGTGATGAACTCGGTCGAATGTAGCCTTTCTCAAGAAGTTCGTCGACTTGTTTCTTCAGTTCTTCATTTCAGTTTGAGCGAGACGATATGGTGCCTTGGCGATTTGAGCAGTTCCGGGAATAAGATCAATCCTAAACTCTACTTCACGATCGGGAGGGATTCTAGGAAGTTCGTCGGGAAAGACATTAGAAAAATCGGAGACTACTGGTACGTCCTTTATCTCCTTTGGTATAGATTCTTCAGTGACGTAGGCCATGAATGCTACGAATCCTTGATTTAAACAATTGTTAGCCCTTATCATGAAAATTATGCTAACTTGGCCAGCATCTTTGTCCCCTTCAATTAGAATGGTTCGTTTATCGGGGTCTTGAAGTTCGACATGTTTGCTATTGCAAATGATACGAGCATGGTTGCTGGACAACCAATCCATACCAAGTACAATATCAAAACCAGCGAGAGTCATAGGCAACAATTGAATAGGCAGAATATAACCAACTAATAGAATTTTTCCGTTTTCAAGGGCTTCGGAGATTTTAACGATTTTGCGACTAGCAGTCTCGACGCTTAGAGTTTTATTTAACTTTGTTAAAGGTTAGTTTAATAGACTACAAAAGCTATAATCTATAAAACTTAAATTGGTACCCGAATCAAACAAAACTCTAGCATAGGTGTCGTTTACTAGAAACGTACCGGTGATGGTTTCCGGCATGTTAACGGCCTTTTTCGTGTCTGGTATAAAGACTCTTGCGTTTCCTTTCTTGTTTTGGCCACTTCCACCCGCACCACCAGTCGCTAGTTTGTTCTTCGGGCATTCGAAACTTAGATGCCCCATTTCTTTGCTGTTATAACATGTCATCTTTTTCTTCCAACAGTCAGCCGTAGCATGGCTCGGTCTTTGTCATGATTCACAAATGGTTGTTGAAGCATGTCGGCATTGCCCTCGGTGGAGCTTTCGAAAAATCTTACAAAATGGAGCGTTTGAGTGAACCCATAACGGCTTTGGTTTGTGCCTTTGCCTTTGTAGTTGGTGCTTCCTCCTGTTCTCCCTTGAGTGGTTGTTCTTGTCTTTATCTTATCTTCCTCTTTGTTGCGTATCAGACCGCTCATCAGGTAACCTGCCAACTTCATCGCAGAATCAGTAGTTTGAGGTAAATGAGACCTCACCATGTCTCGGATTTCCCGCGGTAATCCCCACATGTATCTTGTGACTTTTCTGGATTCTGGATTAACCAATTGGTGAAGCAGGCGACAGTACTCATGAAACTTTGTGTTGTACTTCGGAGGTTTGTCCCAATGACCTCATGATTAAGAAACTTAGTTTGGATTTGATCGGTTTCGTGCATTGGACAGAATTTTGCCATCAGCATCGCCTTGAATTCCTCCCAAGAAAGATTGTATAAAACTTGACGTCCCTTGCTCAAGATCAGCGTGTTCCACCATTCCAATGCATCGCCTCTGAACATCTGGGCAGAGTATTGTATTGTTTCTTGATTTGAACACTTATTTATGATAATAATCGATTCCATTTCCTCGAGCCATCTAACAGTTGCGATAGCTCCTTTATCTCCATAAAATTCCTTTGGCCCAAAGTACTTGAATTCTTTAAACGAGCAACAACCAATACTCAACTTTTTAAACTCTTGACGGATTCTGCCATCAGCATTCAATTCATGCACACTTTCCTCAATATGAGATAGTTTTGGACGAGAAATAACGGATTTATGGGAAATAATAACAGATTGAGAATGTTTAGAGTGTTTCGATCGAGATCTTGCCATAGATTCTTCTCTAACCACATCCTTTATCATTCATTGTATTTGATTCGTATATTTATCGGGAATTGGTTAACCTTGTTTATTTTCAGGGTTTTTCCCTTTTTCTTTTCTTATTTCTTCTTCTTTTCGAGCATTCTCTATATTGTTACATTGTTGCGACATTATCTTTCTCTTTTCAATATTCTTTATATCTGAACTTTTACATAACATTATATTTCATAAAGATATATATATCATGAAATGATATATATATATCTATTTTACAACATACAAACATATATATATATATATCGTTTGATTGATATATATATATATATATATATATATATATTGTTAAGCCTATCTTTAGTTAATAACGTCTCAACGTTCTTTATTACACATTTTTTCACGTAACACATAAGATTACATTAACACACACTTCCACATCACATCCTTCACTATCTTAAATCTATAATTAACTCTCTCACCACCTTGGTTAGCTTGTTAAATTTCCGAAGAAGCGTCTCTCCTATCTTATTCTTTTTCTTCCCATCAACAGCAATCATCTTTCTCAATTCATCTGTTTCATGCAGTGTCCGGTCCAAGTGCTCTTCCTGTGACTTAGGGATCTCGTTGGGGTATCCGTATCTTGGCGGTGGGTCGCGGTAACCCATCATGACTACATCGAAATGGTTCTTTGGATCTTAATACGGAGATGCGGTCACATCGGATGAGTAGTTGAAGAACGCCTCGGCAGTTTCATTCTGTTGGCGGATTTCGTCTGCTTGTTCTTCCTTTGTTGTGGAGTTCTTCGAGATATTGCATATAGGGATCAACAGAACCGTAGCTTGGAATTTGGGGACAAAGCAATTCCTCCATTGGAGTCGACATCTCGTTGGGATTATCAAGATATTCCTCTTCCGGTTATTCTTCGGATTCTTCCTTCTGATCTTCCTCTTCCTTTTCAGGTTCTTCTTCCTCTTCCGGTTATTCTTCTTTCCTTTACAACTGGGACATTATGAAACTTTCATACGACATCATTACTCTCATCTTGGGTTTGCGGGATGGTCCTTCACCATTATTGGGACGGGAGTCAACAGAATCGTAGGCAGAGCTTCTAGTATGCCATCTTCGTTGGTCGGAGTGGCATTGCATCCAGTCAGATGCGGGAGATCTTGGTTTCTCCTTGATTGGTCAATTGGAGAGGAAAGCATAAGATGGGTGAGGATTTGGTGGTAGATAAGTTGGAACTCCAGTTGAGTAATAAGGTGGTATCTCCTATGGTTGATATGTGAGGGTCTCTGATGGGTGATATATGGGAACTTTAGATGGATGATACATGGGTATTGTTGGCAGATGATAGCTTGAATGTCTCGGTGCTTGATATCCTTGCCATGGTGTACCGTCGGGCAGATTGATCGGGTTTTGTTTAGTACCGGGGTATTGAAATGGTTTGGTTAGGTCACGTTTGTCACACCCACAAAATCCACTAATGGAGTTTTACCGTCAGAGGGTGTGAACTAACAGAAGTTGATTGTTTATCAATTGCCTTGCCACCATGTCTACCACGACCATGGAAAATGTGTTAGCCAAGATTACACCCACTCGATCTGCAGTCGAGCTTAGAGTTGGGTGGGGTTTGTCAAACCCAGTAGTACTACTCAACAGTGACTCGCTATTATACAAATACTAAACGGTTCGATGTTATGAAGGACTTTAGTTGGTTCATTTGCCACTTAGCCTTACAAGTGATATATAAGTAATAACAAAATCTAAAGCGTTTTGGAGTATGTTATCTCCCCACAAGTAAAAAGGGTTTAAAAGAGTAAAAGGGGAACGTGAAACTCAGTGTTTGCGAAGAATTCAAAACAAGTCAACCGAGAGATGCACGTCACAGAAAATCCTCACTAGTGCTCTAAAACAAGAATGAGATTTTCTAAGTGTTGGAACTACCATTGAGT
The DNA here is from genome assembly GCF_021521415.1 of Bidens hawaiensis. Classification (NCBI taxonomy): domain Eukaryota; kingdom Viridiplantae; phylum Streptophyta; class Magnoliopsida; order Asterales; family Asteraceae; genus Bidens; species Bidens hawaiensis. Next base: position 26,486 of record NW_027495025.1, read on the forward strand.
CTCTAGACTCGGCACATAATACCTATGCATGAGATACGTTTCGTGTTTCGTTTGTGAATTATGTGTGACACGACAAACACATTGGTGACATGTTTCATGTGTAAACAACTACATAAGTATCAAGTACTAACATTGTTCATTACTAGTAATTATTTCCCACAGGGGCAATTTAGTCAAAAACATAGCAAATATCGATCCACCAACACGTTTCATGTATTTTCACATAGTTCAGCAGCTAGTTTTATCAAGACAGAATTCTACTTGGAAAGACTACACAATTCAACAGACCATAACATATCAATTAATTTACCAAAAATCGTCACAGAAGCACACATGAGTTAGGTTTCCAGAACTATTTTTATTGTATTTTTATTCAACATAGTTTTCTCACAAAGACCAAAACATTACAGTAAACTCATAGTAGTCAAAATCATGCGCAATAGAATGATATTTGTTATTCCCGTTAAATGGTGAATTCAATTAATAAAAGACAAATTGGGTTAGATTCTTAACTCAATATTTTAACTTCCAGAACTGGAACTAACACATTTGGTCTTCTAGTTTATGAGATATGAAAATTTCAAACAGCCTAACAGCAGACCTCACAATTCAGACTTGCACTTCAGTTTTGTAAAATAATAAAAGTTAACTTTTACACGTCCAAAAATTGCAAATTTGGACTCTTTAGAAACTAGACTCAATATAGCACACTGTAGTATTAATAATTTAATCCAATTACCATATTGACATTCAGTTACAGTCGTCTAAACATAAACTTAACAATCTGTCCAGTACCAATTTACATCAAAACTCAACATAACAACAATCTATGAATCATAATCCATGCATATAACACTCTAGACACAAGATTAACCAGCCATGCATATCAATTTCACATTACACACATAGTTAGGGTTTTTCTTAAAAGTTTAAAATCAAAGAACAAGTGATTAACAAGCAACAATAACACAACTAGTTATCAATTTCATTAGCAATTCATCATCAAACATACAATCAAACCCTAACCAATCTTAATCACCACTTTCAAGAATCTAGGGTTTTGATTAACCCATTCAATATTAAAATTAAACACCTAGAATGCATAAAGTAGTTGTTAATACCTTCCTAGCACCTTAATTCTTCAACCCAAAGCTTGAAAAATCCTCGTATGTGTGTGTGTATGTTTACGGCAGCCAAGAAGAGAGGGAGGGGGGGGGGGCAATCGGGTTTGGGAGGGGGAAAGGGAGTGTAGGGTTTTGTTATAAATTAATAATAATTATGTTACACAATGGCCCCTCTACTTCTAGTTATTAAATTTCTAGTGTAACTAATAACTCTTGACTCTTGAATTTTGTGTTCTATGTATAAATATCAAGTAGCATATAACTTAACACATTATTATCAATTATTTGTCGTTTTGATATTTGTCGTTTGTTCACCAATGGTTTGAGTTAACTCGTTTGCGTTTCGGTGCAATCCCGAAAGACTACATGTGTAGTGATTGTCAAGCGTCATTTAAAACCCTAGTTTAAATGTAATGAGATGTGCGTTATAGTTCTAGTGGTCTTAAGTTTGAATTGACGGAGTTTGGATTAACGGAGTTAACCTGAAATTGACGAGTGTCACAATGTTCCACATCTTGATCGAAAAATGCTTCATAATAATCTTCACTCGTGTTATCCTTGCATAGTGGTTCGGCAATTCCAGCCTCTTTAGCCTTGCGTACATAGTTCTCCATCATGCCCTTGAACGACATCTAACATTTTGGGTGGTTTAGAATGAGAAGGGAAAGAAAAGGTTTACCAGCCTATCTTATCCCTTTTACAAGTAAACAAGTAATTCCTATACTTGGATCGAAGCTTAGGTATTATCTTGTAATACCTAATTCTCTAAGATCGGTGGCTCTGATACCAACACTTGTCACACCCCAAACCACGGTCTAGGCGTGTGACACATATGTTGGTACCACATTTGTAAATAAATCAGAGTTACGGTTAATTAGCAGAAGACTTATAAACATGTGGATTTAAATTGTAAATATTACATACAAAAGACGGGATTTAAAAGTTTCCCGTTTAATGTTTAAAAGATTACTTGTTTAAGTTTTTACAAAACCACCATTAATATTTATATTAAGTTTTATCAAAAAGATCCGAGCCATCGGATATCTTGAGCACTTCGTCTTTTCCAAGAGCTATCTTTGTTCACCTGCAAAATCTAAGAAAATACCTCAGCAACGAATGCTGGTGAATATGCTGACGCTAAAAATATTTTATTTACTTAATCACCCCTCGAGACTACGTAGGTATTGGCCCAACGTGGCTTAGGAATAACCATGTTAAAACCATAAAATTCATAAACTCAAGTCTCTATACTCGGTTCCCCAAGCAAACACTGCAGCATTCGACTAGTTGAGTGCCTATACGTATGTATACACAAGGTCATACTCCCCGCAGGCGAGCGTAATTGTGAACATGTGTGATGTGCCCACCACATATGTAAGGATCCAGACAAATGTACACGATAGCCTGAGGCCAGTATTTATACCCTTGTTTATAAATGTTTTAAAGACACTCAGTCTCATGTAAAGTTTTTCATATAACGCGTTGACTCATTTGAAATCAAGTTTATAAAAGTTGCGGCGTATTCACCTTTTGATTCGGATTGGCTTCAAACACCGTCCGAGGGTCTTTCCCGTTGTTATCTCGCACCCCTAGCGCGAGTATAACCAATTGTTAGTCGGATATAAAATCCGGCTTGAGACCTTTAGTCTTATTTTATAAACTTTACCTCGATAAACCTTTAGTTCAAAATCTTTTTTACTTTAAAACCTTTAGTTTAAAAGTAATTTATAAACCTTTTGTTCATTTGTAAAACCCTACGTTTCTTCTTCTCTAAGAAACGTATTCTTTTCTTTTCTTTATTATTTAAAAATAGTTATTTATTCCTTAAATAATATTTTTTTAACAAATAATATATACTCACACACATATATACATTTTTATAACATTTCATAATTTCTTCTTTTATTCTTTCTTTGTTATATTTTTTTTTCTTTTATCGAGGTATCGAGTATAACCTCGACTAAAGGTTTAAGCCTTTATAATATATTATTATTATTTTTTCAGCCTTTATGCCTACCATTGTTCGGCTTATAAACCCAAATGACTTCAGCAGCACTCCAACAGCACTTTACCTTCTTATCTTCTTGATCAACTTCTTTTCTTGTCACCTTTCTTCTAGCACGCCAAACGTTGAACACCAAAACTTCACCACTCATTGGCACACCTTTCGAGACTAATCACCATGGTGTTACGCCTTCTTGATTGATACGTCGATGGAAGATGCACGAACAATGAGGAAACGACACGATAATCAAAGAAATGGGAACGGAAATGGAGTAATCGGGACACACTTTTCAAGGTGGATTGATAATATGATAGTTGGAACTTAGAGAGATGTTTAGAGAGAGACATATAAACTTGTGTGTGTTTTGTGAAGAACTCGTGGCCTTCTATTTATTGGCAAACCTGGAAGTCCATCGCGATACGCGATGGCCTTCAGCAGGCCCGTCGCGTATCGCGACGTAGCCCTGCATCGTCACCCAGTAGGTCTGCCACGTGGCACTACGTGGCAGACGGTGTGCCACGCGTTGACTCGTGGCGGACGACGTGCCACGTGTCCGGACACATGGAAGACAGTGTGCCACGTGTGGACACGTGGCAGAACTTATGCCAGTGGTGTCAGGCCACGTCATCGCGATGCGAGATAACGTAGGTTCCACAACGATCGCGTATCAACATTGACCTTCTTTAGAAGTTTGACTATGCCCTTCGCGATACGCGATGGGCTTGTCCTTTATCCTGTTGCATATTGCTATGAGACAGAAAATCAGAATTTTTTTTAAAACCCTAAGGTTTGGAAATTGGCAGAGTTGGTCCCTTGTCTTTGAAAAACTTGACGTTATTGACTCGAAATTTTTGTAATCGTACAATGAATTAACTTCACTTTCTATTAACTTCAACAAATAACTTCGCCAGTTCACAACTTCGCCTCTTATAACTTCGTCAAAACCCTAATTACAGGTGACGGGAACTTCGCTGGATATTGTATCTGATTTTGAGCAATGTTTTTTCTGATTTCGGATGGTTCAAAGGTAGTAGGGAGTGCGACGAGGGTAATAAGGTGTAGAAATGGACTGAACGAATGGTGTTTACGTGAAACGATTCCACGAAAAGTCTAGCAGAACAATTTTAACACTCGTGTGATAATCCCGAACCACACAATCACGAGCAAATGCTTTGATTCCAATTGTTGGTTCCCAGACGGATCTACAAAGGAGTATCTCGTAACACGAGGGTGCGGAATCCCATACGTATACGATATGACTGTCTACACGAGAGATACATAAAGAACACGTAACATGCAAGGACAAAGAATTAATTGTTATTCGATGTGAAGAGCCAAAACACCAAAAAGTCTATCAACGTCTTACAAAACGGATCTCCAAAAAACCTACTAGAAAATGGCGTAAGTTAGGTTTATATAACCCACAACAACTTCGCCTAACATCCTGGGAGAAGTTTTTTCTAACTTCGCTATATCACAAGTTCGCTTAAACTAAGTAACCAAACTAACAAGTTCATCAAAACATAACAGGCAATGTAACGATTACAGACACAATATACTTGAGACAAACGAACTACTGGCCTAAAGCACCAACACAATTAAGTGTAAGTTAGGGTTTGTTGGTGAGACCGAGAGGTCATCTAGCTTTGTTGAGTGAACCGTAGTTGTGTCATCTTTAGATACCGGTGTCGTTAGATCATTCAATCAATTAGTTTTTTAGACCGTCAATTTTATTTTTTATCTAGGTTGACGTTTTCTTCATTGTCAGTTAAGTATCTAAAATAGAAATGCTTTGTCTGTCATTTCCGTCAGTCCAATTAATTAGGTTAGTTAAAGTAATTTAGGTCAAGTAGTTTAATTTGATAAAAATCAATTAAAAAATAAAATTTTTAGGAAGGTCTTGTCTAGGGTTTAGTGATCATAAGCGTTCTCACGTGTCCTTGTGTTCGATACTTGGTCTTCTTAGGTCTATACTACTTGTGACCGGTACACTTTTTGGTTGTGCGTGGTTTTATTAGAAGTTTCTGTTTTAAATTTAAAAAGCTTAGATGTGAGTCCCATAGAAAGAGAACTTATGTGTCACACATCAAGTTTTTGGCGTCGTTGTCGGGGACGCGGTTTGAGGCGTATTGAGAACGACTCGATTTAGGACCTACCTTGTTTTCTACTTGTTTTTATTTTTCTTTGTTTGTTACTTAAAATAGTTTAGCTAATTTTAGATTCTTTTGTTTTCTTTAATAGTTGTATGCGACGTACTAGATCTCTAGGACCGCCTAAATTTGAGGGATTTTCCGAACTAGATAGAGTTGCTTGAGAGACGTCATACCGGACCGTCTTCCAATTCTTCTTCATCTATTGGTAATATATCCTCTTCTCATACTTTTTTTGAATCCGTAATAAGGGATTGGATTATGGCCGACGCACCACAGAGGAGGACAGTTGCAGACTGATCCCATCCGTTCGATGTGGGCACGAGATCCAGTATTGCTCCACCAGCCATCATAGTTAACATGAATTGGCAGATTCCATCGAACATTCTGAACACCATCTCACATTCAGCTCAATTTCATTGGTTGCTGCACGTAAACCCACAATCTAATCTCAATCGCATTACACGTATTTGCAACACTTTCCATCTTGCCGGCGTATCCGAGTCGCCATCAAAATCCGCATTTTTCGGTTCTCACTCGTTGATCATGTGAGTTTGTGGCTTGAGTCCCTCCCAAAGGGATCCGTAGAAAATTGGGCCGCCATACAGACCCAGTTTCTTGAGAAATATGATCGTCCAGCTGAGGCCCCTCGTTTGCGTAATCAGATTCATTCTTTTCAAATGTACGACACTTAGAGTTTCTACGAGGCATGGGAGAGGTTCAAAATCTACTTGCTTTTTGTCCGAACCATGGCCTACAAGACTAGGCAGTTGTTGAGAAGTTCTACAACGAGGTGACGTACGCGACACAGAGAACGCTTGACATGGCGGTGGGAGGAAATTTGTTGATGATGAAGAATACGGATGAGTGCATTGCTTTGTTTAACGGGTTACCCATTAGTGGATACCGGCGTCCATCGGCTAAGAGCACCAAGACCGTCGACTCCATATCACGCGGCATGCATTCGGTTGACATGAACACCGCACTCGCGGCACAGGTTGAGGCGTAAGCGAAGATTGTGAAGGACTTGTAGGTTAAGAGTAAGTTGTAATAGATCTGTAGAGGAGGGCATGATATTGTTCAGTGCCCCGTTGGTTTCCCGGAGGAGGCAATAAACTTTCTAAGTAATCCGAACCGAAATCAAAATTCATTCAATTTTTATAATTCGGGGTGGAGAGGTAATCAAAATTCCAACTAGAGGAAAGAAAATCAATCCGGCTTCCAGCAACTTTAGAGTCTTTTTCAGGATTTTGGTGAGGGAGCGAGTAGCGGGAGAAGAAACCCACTTTAGAGGAGTTATGCACAGCAGAAACAGATGCTGTCAGAGCTCCTGACTCGAGAGGACTCCCATCACAAAGAGACCCAAGAGAAATTTCGGGAGCACGAGTCATTCATGAGGAATCAGGGAGCGTCAAATCAAAATCTCCAGCGGCATATGGGAGTAATAGGATGTCGTTTGAATGAGAGGTCGCCCGGAATAATTGCGAGCAACAACGAGCAGAACCCGAAGGGATTCGCGTAGGCTGTGATGATGAGGAGCGGTACAGGGGAACGCAACGAGCCCACGATTCAGGAGACAATGAGAGGAGTCATTGAGGATTCTGCAGTTGATGAAGAGGAGCAGGTTGATGAGGAGATTCAGTTGGAGTCTCCGCCGGACAAGGTGCATCAGAGGCGCAGCCCAGGAAGTACAGCACAGTTCGAAAACCAGTATTTACCCAGCACACTAGCGAGAGTCTATAAATCTAGAGTTCCATACCCCTGGAGACTCCTCAGGGATAGAGACTAGGAGCAGAACTCCAAATTCCTTGATCTTTTGAAGCAGCTTCACCTTAACATTCCATTCCTTGAGGCACTCACTCAAATGCCAAAATATGCAAAGTTCCTTAAAGATATTCTCTCGAATACGGAGAAGTTAGCTAAGGTATCTTCCATCCCACTGAGTGCTAGTTGCGCTGAAGTCTTGCAAAGAAAGTTACCAAAGAAGATGCCTGATCCTAGGAGTTTCATGATTCCCTGAATCTTGAGTTAAAATACGATAGTTTATGTGCTGGCGGATCTTGGTGCCAGCATTAATCTCATGCCGTAATCTGTGTATCGGAAGTTGGGTTTAGGAGAGCTGAGGCCTACCCGTATGATTATCCAGCTTGCTGATCATTTTGTGAAATACCCCCGAGGGGTGGTCGAGAACATGCTTTTTCGTGTTTACAAGTTCATCTTCCCCGTGAAATTTGTCATCTTAGACATGAACGATGATGATAGTGTCCCACTTATCTTAGGCCGACCATTCCTAGCCACTAAACAGGCGTTGATCGACGTCTGCGAGGGTAATTTGATTTTTAGAGTTGGGGATGAGAACGTCGCCTTTGACATTCGACAGTCACTGAAACACCCTAAGTCTGTTGATGACTCCTTATACTTCATCGATACCATCATGGAACATGTTGGGGAGTTTTTCAGCGAGATTTGTGGAGGATCTGCCTCCGACACCCATATTCTCGATAGGGAGATTCCGGAGATTGAGATGGTTTCCATGACCGATCATTCTGTGGATTACGACACCGAGTCACATGGCCCTGAATCTGGCATGTCTGTTGGGATCGTACGAGACTATCCGATGGACCGACATTCCGTCGAGAGTCCTCCTTCTTCCTTAGAGTCTAAGGATTTACCTGCCCATCTGGAGTATGCGTTTTTAGATGAAGAGAGGAAGTTGCCGGTTATTATTGCATCTGCCTTGATGGAGGTTAAGAAGAGGACGTTGTTAAGGGTTCTACGAGAGCACAAAGAGGCGATTGCATAGAATTTTATCGACTTTAAGGGTATCAACCATTCATTTTGCACTCATAATATCCTCATGGAGGATAATTTCAAAACTGTCGTTCAGGCACAAAGGCGGCTTAATCCGAAAATTCAGGATGTTGTGACGAAAGAGATCATTAAACTCCTTGATGCGGGGATGATTTTCCCCATTTATGATAGTTCTTGGGTGATTTCAGTTCAAGTGGTTCCAAAAAAGGGTGGCATGATTATCGTCACCAATGACAGGAACGAGCTCATTCCCACTAGGTTTGTGACTGGATGGAGAGTCTGCATCGACTATCGCAAACTGAATGATGCCACCAAGAAAGACCACTAGCGTTTATTAACTCAGTAGTACTACAGCTTCTTAGATGGTTTCTCCCGGTATTTCTAGGTTTCGATATCCCTATGACAAGCAGAAAACCACTTTACCTGTCCTTATGGAACGTTTGCCTCTAGACGTATACCGTTCGGATTGTGTAACGCTCCAACCACATTTCAAAGATGCATGGTGGCTATTTTCCACGATATTGTCGAGGACTCCATGGAGGTGTTCATGGATGTTTTTTCTGTATTTGGGAGTTCCTTTGATCATTGCATTTCTAATCTTGAGAAGATGATGGCCCGCTGCGTTGACACCAACCTATTCCTTAATTGGGAGAAGTGTTATTTCATGGTACGCGAGGGCATTGTGTTGGGGCATCGGATTTCGAGTGCGGGGATAGAGAATAACCGAGCGAAGGTCAGCACCATTTCTATTCTTCCCCAGCCCACCTCTGTGATATTCAGCGGGAGTTTTTTAGGTCATGCATGGTTCTACTGCCACTTCATCAAAGATTTTTCTAAGATCGCGAGACCCATGACCAAACTTCGAGAGAATGACGTTCAATTCGTTTTTTCTGAGTAATGCATCGAGGTGATTGATCTTTTGAAAAACAAACTCGTTAACGACCCCCCCCCCCCCCGATCATGATTGCTCCCGACTAGTCGTTACCATTCGATTTGATGTATGACGCAAGCCACTTCGTAGTCGGGGTAGTTCTTGGACAGCAGAAGGATAAACACTTCCATCTATTTTACTATGCTAGCCGGAAATTAAATGTTGCACATGAGAGTTATACCACCACCGAGAAAGAGCTTTTAGCTGTGGTGTTTGCATTCGATAAAATTAGGTCCTATCTAGTTCTATCTAAGACGATTGTGTACACGGACAATTCTGCTATTTGATATCTCTTCAGCAAGCAGGATGCTAAGCCTCATCTTATCCGATGGATCATGTTGCTTCATGAGTTTGATATTGAGATCCGTGATAAAAAGGGGGGCGAGAACGTGGCTGCCGATCATCTTTCACGTCTAGAAGGAGCAGAGATAGGAGATTTGGGAGTCATGATCAACGATCATTTTCTGATAGAGAGTCTCATGTTTTTTACGGAGCAGGAGGACGGTTTTCCATGGTTCGCTGACTTCGCGAATTATCTTGCGTACGGGTACCTCCCGAAGATCCATTACCAGCAAAAGAAGAAATTCTTTGCTGGTGTTAAGTTCTACCTATTGGGTGACACGTATCTTTTTCGTATCGGTTGTAATATCATGATCTTCATAATGCATAACATATGTACGTGTATAAACCTAATGATATGGATCGAATAAAATGTATTTGCTATACTATACGATATCGCAGAAATATTTCATAAAGGAATTACAGCACCATCACTCATAAGCTTCAATATATTGATATAACAATGAGATTAGAAATCTGATTAGAATGTCAACAACTATTCAACATTTTGATTCCAAATATTGATTTTTAGTTTGAATTAATCCAATTCACTCTTGCAGAAACAACGATTAGGTATCCACGATCACAATGACCAATTGAATTGAAAAGTTAACAATTAACCTTGGAATATGTTGTAATCAGTAGCAAATATGAGCCTTAAACTCTGATAACACTTGTAAGATCATGATCCTCATCATGCATAACATCATGTAAGTGTACAAACGATATTATATGGATCGAATAAAATGTATTTGCTATACTATACAATATCGCGGAAATATATCATAAAGGAATTACAACACAATCACTCATAAGCTTAAATATGTTGATATAACAATGAGAGTAAAATTCTGATCAGAATGTCAAAAAGTGTTACAAGATTAAACATGAAAATCCTATTTATACTAGCTACAGTGCCAGCGTATAAAACTAGTCACCATATAAACTTATACGAACGTATAACCTAATACGCCACTACCTTATATGCTACACTTTACAAATTTTCATATAATGACAAAGCCCCTAGAGTAATACAAATGACACCATTAGCCAACTAGACATAGCATTAGACATTAATGCCCTAAGATCGGTACTTATCAGCTGATTAGGAGGTGAATATTTGCTAAGGAGGGATGGCAGATTCTGATCCATTGTCATGTAGGACTGCGAAGAAGGTGCGAGTTCGACTGCGAAGAAGGTGTTCGATTTTGGTTTTTATTGGCCTTCGATTTTTAAGGACGCACATGCGTTTGTGAGGAGTGGTGATCGTTGCCAGCGTGTCAACAACATCTCATCGCGAAATGAAATATCCGAAAATGCTATTCAGGTTTTTGAGGTTTTCGATGTATGGGGCATTGAATTCATGGGTCCGTTTCCATCTTCGCGTGGGAACAAGTACATACTCGTGGCCGTCATTTATGTTTCAAAATGGGTTGAGGCCAAGGCTTTAAACATGAATGATGCCCGAATTGTAGTCATATTTCTTATGAGTCTTTTTGCTCGTTTTGGTGTTCCGAAAGCCTTGATTAGTGATCGAGGTACTTACTTATACAATGCGCATATGGAAAAGGCGTTGCAGCGCTATGGGGTCACCCATCGGCTTGAGACCACCTACCACCCATAGACTAGTGGGAAGGTGGAACTGAGTAATCGGGGAATCAAACGTATTCTTGAGAAAACGGTTGGTTCGAATCATCGGGATTGGTCTGACAAATTGGATGAGGCTTTATAGGCCTTCCGTACAGCCTACAAAACTCCGACCGGTTCCACACCGTTTTGGATGATTTATGGGAAGGCTTGTCATCTTCCTGTTGAGTTAGAGCACCGTGCTTCTTGGGCCCTCCAGAGGGTTAATCTTGATTTGTCTGACGCAGAGGGCACTCATTTCTATCAGCTGCATGAGTTAGAGGAGCTCCGGGATCAAGCGTATGTGCAGTTGTATAGGTATAAGGAGTAGACAAAGGAACTGCATGATAGAAAGTTGAAGAGTGATAAGTAATTCAAGTGTGGGGATCTTGTTTTATCGTTTAAAATCCGGTAGAGTTATTCCCTGGAAAATTGAAATCCCGATGGTCGGGACCATCCACGATCACTGAGGTATTCCCGTATGGCACTATTGAGATACAAGATAAGAGCGGGAAGTTTAAAGTGAACGGTCACAGGTTGAAGCACTACATAGCGAGCCGGTTGTGGATCAGACAGTCGAGGTATTCTACCTTGACCTACTCACCGAGGCGTAGACGAGTTGGATGCATCACTCGGGAAACAGATTGAGTTGTAGAGTGTGTATTATGATTTTCTTTATTATCTGTTTTATATATTTTATTTTTATTAGTTATAAAAAAATAATAATAAATAAATAAATAAATACAAAAACTTAAAAATATGTTTATTTCTTATGTTTTTGTTTTCTGTTTTGTTCGCCGCTACATGGGAGCGAGTTTGAGTTATTGCAGGTATTATTATCAGCATGGTAGCTCTTATGGCGTTTTGGAACTGGTTCTCCCGAGGTTACGGTTGCGAATGAATTGTTATACGGTCGTTCGATTGATACACAGCTGGTGAAGATTCGTCATATAAACCAGGGGAGTAACCCGTTCTCTGTTTTATTTTTGAAAATTTTAAGTTTTATTTTTATTTTATTTTAATTTCTTTCCTTGTTCTCGTCGAGGACGATTTTGTTCTAAGTGTGGGGACGGGAGTTTATTTTACTTAGTTGTAGAAAAAAGAATATTTAAAAGAAAAAAAAATATAATAACATTTTTTCACTTTTGTGCTAAAAATTATGTCGGCTACTCAAGTTTGAGGGACATATACTTATATATGTTTGGTCATGTTATCTACTTGTAGACATATGGGATAACCATTTACTTGAAAACTGAAAGTGACTAGGCGCGAGTGTTGTGTGTTTTGTTTAATTCTCTCGCTGAAATTATGTCGATTACTTAAGTTCGAGGGACATGCATTTTTATATATGTTTGGTCATGTTATCTACCTGTAGACACACGGGATAGCCATTTACCCGAAAACTAAAAGAGACTGGGGCAACTAAATTTAAAAAAAAATGTTTTATAAAAATGTCCGTTGAAATTTGTTTTCTTCTACGTTAAGAAGGAAAGATATTATTACCGTTTTGTTAACAAGCTCTAGGAACTTTTGAAAAATATAATAATAATAATAAAAGAAGAGACTGTTTGCATATCTGATTTGGGATGTGTCGATAAGCCCAACTAGTTTGATAGTCCTCCTTAGCATATTTAATATACTCAATAATTTGAGAAACAGGAAACCGAATTTCGATGCTTAGGGAGGATTAGAATAATCTAATAACTTTTAGATGGTAAGACTTAGATGCACTCAAACCAGCACACCACCATAATGTCCATCTTTTTACGAGCTTAGAAAATAATTATATTTTATTTAGGTGAAAAAAAATCTTGCAAAAGCATGAAAAAAAAGAAAAGAAAGTACAAATAAAATATGCAAAAAAAAATCCAAAAATAGTGAAAGAGGCAAAAGTTGCACATACAAGACGGGGCTGAGAGTTTACGCATTGCGAAGGGGATAGTGACTTTGAGGTTATTGTTTTTGGGGTTCGAGATTCTTAGTCAATATATACCAAATTAGGGATTTATAGGACAAAGTCCAATAATATTTAGGAATAGCTCGTACGACCTCCATATGACCATTCATCCATCAAATTTCACCGAGTGCATCTACTTAGTACCATGAATGTGTCCTTGGCTTATGGTGATTTGTCGGACCAGTCTGCTACGAATCTAGTTTTTTCTATCTCTCTTTGTCTAAGATGGGGTAGGTGTAGCCGTAGCTTTTGAACTTAAAATGCTTAATGCAATTGGGGGCTTGATTGGTTAGTGTCTGGGTTTAAAGTGGACAAATATACAGGCAATCACGGTCAATATGTCAAGGTTTTTCTATTGTTTTAATAATGTTAAATAATCTGAGAGTTTGTTGTTTTCACTTTGTTATGATCCTGCGCAGATTTCTAATTCAGGAAGCAAAAGTCTTAAGTGTGGGGATGTTTGATGTGTTGCAAAACACACTTGTTTTCCGCACCTTTTATCATCTTTTTAATTGCTTAATTATCTAATAAATAATGATTTTAACTTGTTATTACATGATCTTACAAAGTTATATCTTTCGTAGGTTGTGGGTTTTAAAGAGAAAAAGAACCGGGCTTTTCTAGACTTGAAGGGCCTTTATGATCATTTTTTGAAGAACCAAGTTAAAGCCCGACCCAAGCCCACTTGTGGAAAGCCTTTCATGTATTATTATATCATCACACAAAAAAAAAAAAAAAACTAATCCATATTTCTTTGGTTCGATCGGTAGGAAGAAAAAAATATAAAAAACAAACTTTAAACAAAAATTTTGTTTTTGGTTTAGTATGAGGAACAAGAAGGAAGCAAAGAAAGAAATAATAAACAATATATTTTGGTCAAGGATTGTGGCTGCCAAAAAAGGTGCAAAAGAAGAAAAAAAAAATAAAAAACCTAACTTCCCATTAAAGTTCAGATTGGCAGACCCATCTAGAGAAGAAAAAGAGTTTTGTTTCTTAGGGTTTTAAAGGTAAGGAAGAAGAAAGGAAGCCAAGGTGATTTGGGACAACAACAAGGGAGAATTATGCATCATAAATCTCAGCTCTAATCAATAGTAAAACACTCAAAAACTTTGCTTTCTTGTTTATGTTCATAACTATCTTGATTTTGATCTTTAAAGTTAATTGTTTTGCAATTGACTTAAGGATTGAGTTGTTATTGAGTTAGTTATTGTGGATTGGGTTAAATTATGATTTGGTTGAATATTATGAATTTTATCTTAAGTATTTACTGCTGTCCAAAATTTACGAATAACTAAACTTGTTAGTTATAACAAGGTTAGATGATAATTGTTCTGTTTTGATGAGTTTTATGGATTGTCTGGTTAATATGAATTGTATTGCTATTTAAAGTTTTGGTTTAATGATGAATTATTTTATGTTTAGTGGCTACCATATTATTGATATTATCTCATAATCTCATACTTCGATTAATTGAATTGTTTTTTATTGATAGTTGTATGTTCAAGTCTTTACTTTGTGTTAAGAGTTTGTTTGCGGTAGGTACAACCGTAGGGTTTTATTGAGATTGTTAATTGATTTAATTCAGCAGGTAAGCACATTCTTAGAGACCTATAAGTGATAGGATGTAAAGTCGTCTCATAGCTTTTGCTTGTTAGGATTAGGATTGCGCAAAAGCGGGTTCAATTCTTGTCGGGTTTGGGTTCGTGAGCGATTAGTTGGCCTAGATTTTGTTAATCCAAATTTATCCTCTATCCTTGGTTGTGTAGTATTCATTCCCTTTTGGGTCGTGTGTTGGTGAGTCCGAGAGGAGAGTTGACATTAGAACACCTTAGCATTCGTTTCCCGGTTTGTTCTTAAAATTAATTAAGTGTAAGTTAGGGTTTGTTGGTGAGACCGATAGGTGATCTACCTTTGTTAGGAGAACCATAGTTGTGTCATCTTTAGATACTGCTTTCATTAGATCATCCAATCCATTAGCTTGTTAGACCGTCAATTTGATTCTTACCTAGGTAGAAGTTTTCTCCATTTTTAGTTAAGTCTCTAAATTAGGATAGTTTTGTCTGTCTGTTCCGTCAGTCCGGTTAATTAATTTAGTTAAAGTAATTTAGGTCAAGTAGTTTAATTTAATAAAAATAAATTAAAAAAATATTATTCTTAGGAAGGTCTTGTCTAGGGTTTAATTATCATATGTGTTCTCACATGTCCTTGTGTTCGATACTCGGACTTCTTAGGTCTATACTACTTGTGACCGGTACACTTGCCAGTTGTGTGTGGTGTTATTAGAAGTTTCAGTTTTAAATGTAAAGCTTACTTGTGAGTCCCATAGAAAGAGTATCTACTAGACACACACTAGAATCAAACTCAATTTCTGTTTCACTTTCTTCAGTCAATCCATCTCCGCTTGCATCTTCAAAATATTCAACTGTCTTAAACATAGCCAGGTTTTTCTTGATTACCATTCGTTAAGTTACCTAATAGCCTTGTGACCTACCACTTTTCATCAGTTCAGGCATTTGGAATGAGATTCGTTCTCAGCATCCAAGTATAACATTTGTTGCATAATAGGGTTTTGAGAAGATAAAGCATAGAAATTAGCCATCTTTGAAAGTTTACGGTGGAAGTTAAGTTTGAAAATTATGGATGGAAACTATGAAAATATTAATGTTAAACTAACGAATGGGGAAATATTTTATGAACAAATGAGACTATTTGGATAACGAATGTATCTATCTTGGAAACGAATGTGTAACACATGAGTAACGAATGATGATGTAGCGAATGTTACTATTCAAGCGACTAATCAATAACGAATGATCACACGGATGAATAATAACATATGAAGTGTATCACGAATGGGGTTTAAAATGAACGAATGTGGAACTATTCTAACGAATGGGTACTTACATCTGAATGTTAGTTGGTATAAATGGTTACAACTGTTCACAAATGAGGTTATAAATGACGAATATGCATTTGGATCTTCAAATCCTCATCAGATTTCCATATTTGAACCAACACCAAATCAAATCTAGACCAGACTAAAGTGCGTATAACTCCTCCAAAACACAACCAAAATCCAAAAATAACCACTCTAAATACTTGTCCACTCAATTCGAATACAACCAAACCAATCCAAACCTCAAATTCAATTCCAAACACACTCAATTTTGACCAAAACTAGTAAAATCCACACTATGTTCCCGCCAATACACTTAAACCTTCAACTCACTTGAATTGACCCAAACTAATACAATTAAACTTCCACGAATGATCAGGATACAACTATGAACAATCCAAACAACAAATTAATATCAATTAGCAAGTTTCAAGTGTATAATTGATCAATTGATAGTCCTTACACTTTTAAGTTCAAATTCAATACACTTAAAAATCAATTACTACGTCAATTGATTTGAAAACTCTATATAATCGTTAATCAATTCGACACAAGATCTTATACCATTTGTGAAACCGGTATACGATTGATTACGACATAAATACAGTTACGGATCCAGTCGTTGATATGATTTACATTAGAATTACTTTAGTAGTTGCACTGTGTATGTTGAGAGTTCAATCGGACAACATAACAACGCTCAAATGAATGATAAAGATAAATAATAATTACTTCAATACTTTACAAGTATATATAGATGATGAACTAGTTTTTTATACAAGCCATAATTAATAAACTTTATTTGTCATCATACATTAAGTCTAACACTTTATGCTAAATAATAAGTACATTCGAAGTGTTCATTCGTTAACATGTCTAGTGAATGGACCTGAATAAAAAACGCATGGACACCTTTTTTATTAGCTACTCTAACGACAGTGTCTTACATTAGCCAATGTACTTAATACATTGTAAGGCCCCGTTACCTGTGCCTCACGTTGGACGTTTGATTTACTCATAAACACAGAATATCATAGTGAATCAAAACTTTACGCGGAATATTAAAACTTTCATTCAACATTAATAACATTTCATAAACTTGTCTTAATCAAACATTATTGTTTTCCAATTAAACATCAATTCATAAAAACAACTTGAGTTTTCAAATGCCAGCCTCTTATTCTTCTACCATGTGTCCCGCTCAAGCTAGCTGTCTCATTCTACTCACCTGCGTGCTTACTAAAAGTCAGCTACGCTGAGTGAGTTCTAGTTAATCATACAACCTACTACACATTCATAATTACATGCTTTCCTACATACTTCATACTTTCATACTTTCTCTTACAATATACTTACTTACCTTCCTAACTTCTTTCTTTCATATTCATACATTACTTTTTAAAGAGCATTACGCCCTATAACCTTCACATATATTATTAGGGCATGCAACCCTGCAACCCTTGCATATATTATTAGGGTATGCAACCCTGTAACCTTTGCATATATTATTATGGTGTCCAACCCCGTAACCTTCTCATATATTATTAGGGTATGCAACCCCGTAACCTTCGCAAATATTATTAGGGTATGCAACCAAGTAACCCTCGCATACATTATTAGGGTATGCAACCCTGTAACCTTCCACACATCCTTTAATCATCCATAACTTTCTATACATACTTTCCTTAACAGTACGTGCAATATCCGAAGATCATTCACGTACTATCAAGCATCCATGTATGATATAAACGTACATACTTTCCTTAACAAAACATGCAATATCCGAAGATCGTTCACTTACTATCAAGCATCCATTTATGATGTAAACAAAACTATCACATTCATTATCTAGACATACACTTACCATTTAAGGTTAGTGTATTAACATTCACATTGAGTATGCACAAAGCCGCGAAAACATGGAAATGGGGCTAGAAGCTCAACTAGATCATGTTACGTTCTCCGTTAATCGTTATTCCTCTCTTTAACTGTGCTCGGCTAACTGTACATTAATTACATGTATCAATATTTGTCCTATTCACATTATTCACGTTTCAGCCAAAATGGCTAAGTATGGTCTATTCTAATGGCTTTGTAAGGTATTGCATTCATAAGCATGGCTTTGTATTCCATTAGAAATTACTCAGATTAAAATTTTATTCTTATACACCAATGCGTTCCTTTCTTTCTTTCCCTTTTATAATTAATTACTCAACACTCGCTTAATCTTTCTTTCTTGCATTCGAATGGGATTTTAATATGAAACTTGTATATAATACAGGGTATTCGAGTGCATTAAGTATTCGAACGTATGTATGCATTCGAATCCTCCTCCTTGTATTTGAATGTATATAAATGTATTTGAATGTATATAATTATGCGAGTGTATGCATGTATTAGAATTCCTTAAGTGTAATCGGGTTCACATGTAAGCGAGTCCATAATGTAATATGGCTTACAATTTGTATTCGAACGTTCCATTGTAATCGAATACCACCACTGTATGCGACTATATATGATGTATTCGAGTCCTTAAGTGTATCCGAATGAATTGCATGTATACGAGGGTACGCATGTATTAGGATCACTAGTTGTAATTGAGTAGGCTTATGCGTGTATGTATTAGAGTTGTCTATGTATTCGAATGACACAAAGTAATCAAACAAGTACATGTATTCGAATCTGTGTAGTGTAATCTGACCATACATGTAATTGAATAAGAACATTGTAATCGAATTTATGTATTGTAGTCGAACCCTTCAATGTATTCGAAATGTTCAATGTAATCAAACGATCCGTTGTTGTCACACCCTCAATTTTCAACAAACGGGGTTTTAGCGTGAGGCGCGTGACATAACAGGATCTAGCCATGTGTCATTACGAACAACCAATTTATAATAGAAAATATTTAAATATTATTTCTCATCATAAACGAGGTAAGTACATTTACAATAAGGTTTTTACATTTACGGAAGCGTATAATTTAGGAAAACACTTAAAAACCCAGAGTGCGTGTCAAGACAACCAGACATAACATTTCATTTAAGACTCCCAACATAATTCGATGCTTAATGGGATCCATGCATCCTAGACTCATTTCAACATCGCACGTGCACTTTAAACACCTGAGAAAGACATGCTAAATCGGGTCAACACAACGGTTGGTGAGTTCACGGGTTTTAGTTTAAAATCAAGTTTGTTAAACAAACCATTTAGTAAGTAAACGTTGTAAGCAATAAAGCATGGATATTGTATGCATTAGTAATACCGCTAGTTAATTACGCTAGCAATCATGTTAAATTAGTGTGAGTTACATTGTGACCGAGGCTGACTTGTTTGTTTGTTTGCCACCCACGGAGTGTAATATAAGACTAGTGCATATTACGTTCCTAGTAAATGAAAGGCCCGGCGACTCCCTCAACCGAGAACCCCGAGGGGGTTCGTCAAACCTAGTAGTACTACCTTTCATTACCAAGCCAATGTACAATTGTTAATGGTCCAATGTGCATGGGGGACTTCAGTTTAAGTGCACTATGTACCCATGAGGCATTAAAAAGTCTACAATTATCCAAAACATTTGTATGTTGCATGCTTTCCCCCCAAAGAGAGTAAGAAAAATTAGGGTAGTGAAACTCACCTTGAATGCGGTTCAAATTGAAAGTCAACTGCTTAAGTCAAAGTTGTTCTAGTGCCTAAAACATACAAGCACTATAAATATTTGCTAAGCGATTCCTAGAACCCTGAGTATCCAAACAATTCCCTTGTTTATTTGAAGTTTGACCAAAGTTTGACTTTTTGTTGACCTCGACCAAAGTTTGACTTTTGTTGACCTTGACCAAATTTTGACTTTTCGTTTGACTGTTGACCAAAAGGTCCAAGTTGTTGACTGTTGACTAAAAAGTCCAAGTCTCGATGTCCAAAGACTAAAATTTGAGTTTTGTTGACCGTTGACCAAAATGTTGACATTTGACCAAAATATTGACCTTTGAACAAAATGTTGACCGACGACCCATTTGACCAATATTCTAGACTTAGAATGATTACATGATGTTCCTAGTCACAATTTAATCAAAAATCAAGTAATGTGCACTTAGTCACTTTTCATACAATCCTATGACTAAGTCCAATTTCTATCAGTTTCAACACTTCACACGTAAGACTAACCACTTTGTCAAATACTTCTAAGTTGACCCATAAAGTCAAAATTCAATTTACCACAATCAATCAATTACAAATTACAATTATTTTCACTAACCAATATGTTGATCATCGTTAACAAGTTTTCTATCGTCAAAAATTATTTTTCCAACCAACCTAAACTTGTGATTAAATTACCAAATAATTCACGTATATTCTTTCAAGTATTAGGTAAAACATATAAGTTTCTTATAATTTTTCAATTCACACAAATATACAGAATATTCACACTTTACAACAACCTAATTTCAGTCTCTATTTTAACACAGCAGTACACAAATATTTTCCAAAAATTCTATATTTGTCCAATTGATGCAAGACTAATTGGGTTAGATTAAAACTTCAATTTACAACATTCAAGAAGTGGAATCACACCCATATCTGTTTTCAACCTCAAGTTATACAATTTAAAACACAGCTCAAAAACTTTCTCTTTCAATCTGGAATGCAACCCGATTTTGTAAATTAATAAAGACTACTCAAACAAAGTCCAAAAATTATGATTCTTAACTTTCTAAAACCTAGATTCAAAGTACTTAATCATAGTATCAAAAATCAATCAAAAAAACCAACGTATCATCAAGTTATACAATCTACAATCTAAAACACAGAATCTGTCAACAAGCAGATTCAAACCAAAAGTCACAAAAATCATGATTCTTATATCTTTATGATCTTTAATCATCAAGGAACCATTTTATATAATCAAATATCATGTATTTCATTATTTTACTGATTTATAAAATATTATTTACGTACAAAAGGTTTCCATATTTTCTTTTATGACAAGACACACAATTTCTTTTAAAAATCAACCTTGATTATTTTTAGGTTTTCCAAATTAGATTATTTGGATACTATGTTTTCATGAACCAATATCAAAATATGAATAAGAATATGTAATAGACCATATTTACCTATTGCTTGGTCCAAGAACTCTACACCCTTGCTTCTAAGAATCACCAAGTTGTTTATGATATTTGAGACAATTTTTAGAAAATACAAAGTGTGTGTGGGTGTGAAATGGACGGCCAAAGGAAGAAAAAGAAAAGCTTTAACCTTCATTGCTATTTACTCATCATTACACATTCATTTACACCCACATTAAGTCATCATCAATTTGATTAAACTTTAGATAACTTTATTTAATTTAATTTGTGACATGTTACATTTTATTATAAACATTTCCTAGTAATCATAAGTTATGCACTTCTCTTTTATTACTTATCATGTAATATATTATATGTTATGTTATTTAATTGTTCAATCTATTACAACATATGGGTATGCAACAACTAATCATGTAACATCTTAAGCATGTAACACAATTACACCTATCACATATAATACATGTAACATATCATATGTGACAAATTTATTATAACATATAGTATGTGTGACAACTTTATTATTCTAGTTATCAATAACTAGTTACTCTCACTTAGGTAACCAACGACACCACTTACTCAATGTATACATACATGACACTATATGCATGGGAGTTCATTAACTTAGTTAACAGATATAAATGGTTTTACTGACACAGTCAACAGGATTTAACTGGGTTTAACTAACGGAGTTAACCTAAAAATGTCGGGTTTCACAATTGTATTCGGGTTAAGCAAGGTATTCGAATCATCCCTTGTATGCGAATTTAACAATGTAATCGAATACAACCATTGTATTTGAGTTTAACATTGTAATCGAACGAGTTGGTCCTGTCCGTTCCTTATATTACTCTTATCAAGGAGTATTTTATCATTTTCACTTATATTATGGTATTATATTAACCCTTAAACGTCCCCGTTTCCATTTTTGGTTAAGTTCTAGCCCGTTCAACCATAAATCTTGAACCTTTAGGGGTTTAAAACGTTCAAAGGCTAGGTCTAGGGTTTCCTTTATGAGCCGTAATCATAACCGGGCTCATCTAGTCCATTTTATCTTCAAGTTTGCAACTTTATGAACCATCTACACCCGATCTACTCTAAGTTTAAGTTTCGTGGAAAACCATTTATAAAAACATAACCTTTATATGTAAAGGATAATCGTGTATCTTGCTTGGGTATCCAAGATCTAACAAGATATAGTTTGGTTTGGCCTTGAACCTTCTTCCTAGCTCACGGTCGTGTAAGGTGTTTGTGTTTGTGTTTTAGAGTGTGTAGGGAATAAGAAAGATAAGAATGAGGGTTTTAGGGAGGTTTAAGGGGATATTTATACTCTCTTAAGCCCATGGACCTAAGGCCCATACCAATCCCTTTAATCCATTTTTTATTAGCCAAGTCCATATTGCTTTGTCAAACTTACTTTTAATTAAATATTAAAACACATTAAAATAAACGAGCGTCACTTCCTTTTATTTATTAATATAATATTTATTATGTTACATAAATTTACAAAAAAAAAACCTCTATACTTTATAACTACGACAAATTACATTTAAACAAAGACCAGGACAAACAAAACATGTACTAACACAAATGACATGAAAGATACATAAGGACCCGATTCAACACCTTGTGGAATCTCTTGATTAGTTTGTGATTCAAAAGCAGTGATTGGAACCGATGTATTACTCAAAGGAAGTGTTCCCCCATATAAAGTTAGATCTTGATTGTCTTTTGAAGAATATTCAAATTTCAAATCGTACTCTCGTTGTTCCAACATCTTCACAATTTCCATTTCAATAAGATCATCATTCTTGAAAAATCTATTTTCTTTTAGCACTAGAAGATAAGTAGAATATGTAGAAGGTAATGATTTATGCTGGGTTTTAACAAGATTATCAAAGTCATTTAAACCCATTTATATTAAAAACGCAGCGGATAATTAAGTTTTAAATCTGGTTAATTAGATTAATATAAAACTGATTTTATATATAAAAACCCAAGCCCTGGATCCATATACGAAACTACATCCTTAACAATATAAACAACCATAGGGTGTTTATGTAATATACCTTCAAGAACCCAAGAAATGAAGGAGATGATGATTTGTAAAGGTTGTCTTCAAAGAGAGAAGAGTCTCAAGCTTGTATACCCCAAGCCACCAACAAAATCACCCTTGATTTGCTGGGATTTTACACTTGACACTCCATCCTTGTTCCTCCTCTATCTTGGCCGAAAATTTAGTAGAGGAAGAGAGAGTTTACTTGCTTTCTCGTATGTGAGACAGAGAAAGAAAGATGCAACCAATGCACCACTCACTTGGCCAATGACCACACATACATGTTCTTGAACAAACAATATAATAAATAGATGAGAGAGATATTTCCCTCCCAAATATTCAAACTCTTTCAATTTTATTACTTATGTTATATTTGTTACATATTATAAAATATAACATAACATAAAGTAAGTAACATGCATCATGTTATTTAACCAACATAAATAAAATTATAAAATGCTCTCTCTCAAAATATATATTATCCATACAAATTATTTACTACACAATATCAAATATTTAGAAACCCATTTTCTAAATATCGTAAGTATTAATATTCATTTGTTAGATCATATCTTAAAATATATATCATGCGTGTTTTTCTAGTTTGTTATTAGGTATGACTCGACTTGGATCATAACGTACTAGACACATCAACTCTAACATGCATTTTGGGCAGACCGAGTCCAATAATCTCCCACTTGCATAAGATACATAGAAGATTGATGTAAGTAGAAAAAACCGCCTAACAACGGTTTACTACCCCTAATACGTATGACGAAGTGGCATTCAATAGCATCATCCCCTTCAAGTCCTTACTTGAAAATGATTTAGTAGAATATATCATTTATCTTTTTGTCACAGATGTCATGTTAAATCCAGAGACATAGAGTGATTATTCTTTGTTGATTTTAATTAGAAGGCCTTAGACATCTTACTCTCAATGAATAAGAGGGACAAATCCTCTTTTGACTACATAGGTCTCTCACAATAACCTTGTACCATACCTGACCTTAGCCTTATGTACCGTCATGTTTCAGAGTAGCGAAGAACTAAGTCAAAGCATAATATTTGGTGAATATCAAGACCCCATTTGTATCTCAGGTCGGAGGATACTATGATATTCGCCTTTACGCAAATTCACTTATGATCAATCAAAATGATTCCATGTAGTAACATTTGCGGACGGGTCAGTCCAATATTTATATCCCATAAATATCAATGAACCTTGATAGCAAACCCTTGATCTATATTCATACCCTATGAACATCAACCAACTATATAAATAGTTAGAATTTATATATAATTGTATAAATAGTAAAGAATTTTATAAAAAAATTTTATGAAAATAATTTTCATAAATTCTTTAGAGTTTACTTTATTTTTAATAAAATTCTTAGAATTTATATATATTTATATAAATAGTTATGATTATTTAAAGAATTAGATTATATATGTTTTAACAAAACCGACAGTTTTATGTTTAACGAACTGACTGTTACGTCAAAACATCAAAAGTGGTCAAATATCATAGTTTTTTAGATAAATTTGGTACAAACGAAATTTTTATGAGATTTCCGGACAATTCGGAAGGATTGTACGCGTTTTATCTTTTCAAACCCGTATGAAAACGAAAATTAATCATGCGATCAATCCAGATCCTGAAAACTTAAACTTCTTTAATAAATCAAATCATTTTAACAGATAGTATGTTTACATAAGTTTTTGTGATATTATCTATTTTCGAAACGCGTAAACGATCAACTTGGCCAGGCACGAAAAACGGTGTAACTGAGCCAAATCTGATTTTAAACATTTCATAATGTACAACGTCACAATCTAAGACTACTGGCACGTTCTTGGGATAATAGACATACCTAGACTAGTCATATAGCCCGATTTAGTTTAAACACTCTACTAGTATTAACAGTACTATACCAATTATAGGATTCAAGCTATAATCGAAGCACACTAGCTACCGATACATATTACTAGTTTGAACTACGATAATGTGAGTTTCATGACCCCACTTTCTAAACTGTTTTACGAACTTTTAGGATGAAAATCATGTTTTTATATACTTATGTACTTGAAAACTTATTATGATGTGAATTATTTAAGTGCTAGCACTTGAAAGGCCTCCCACACAAGTGATTAACTACGAGCCGAAGGCATGTGAATTTACTATTGGTTAAACCAATCCAATTGAGAGGGTCGGAGGGGTATGCCGGAACATGTTTTTACAATTGCACATGACCATACGAACCTTTTGTAACATGCTATGTGGTGTTAGACATAGTGCATACTTTAGGCAAATAGAGCCAATGTGGGCATATGAAGTGCGCGGGCAGTGGAGGCCACGTAATAGAAGCTGGTCGAGGATTCACTCTTGGCTTAGTATAATTACATCACATACATAACATTAATACTATGATTACGTATACTAGTTTTGTTCAAACTTGTTAAACTCACCAACTCTTTGTAGTTGACACGTTTTAACATACTATTCAGGTGAGCCGAAGTTGGAATAATTTGATTAGACGCAAGTATACTAATAAAGAATAAACGGGCAGAAGAATCGGTTATGTGTATTTCATCTAGTTTGTAAGCTTAGTTAACATGATGTAAATTAGTTTGTTAATTTTTCTTTATACAATGTGGTTGATACCAGAGGTGTCTGTTACATTCCTGTATTACGCTTCCGAATTACCTAGTCGGGGTGTGATAGAAGTTGGTATCAGAGCCATTGGTTATAAAAAATTAGGATGTCCCTTAGGATACCCTAATATTACCGTAGGCTCGATTAGCTCTGGGAATAAAATAATATTAAATAATATATACTAATGCTTGGGATGAACTCGAATGGACAAGTGGGTTATTATGGTTCAGAACCTATGTTTGTAAAATATACTATTAAATAAATATATATAAACGATTATCTGTACTTTTGTGTATGAATACCTGCATGTATTTTATTATGATTATTATTATTGAAATATATTATTCTTATTACTAACCATTGAGCAGGAACATATCGAGAACTACCGATCGCCTATCTCTAGAAGTACCAACACTACATGAGGAAGACGAAGACCCAGAAGAGGAAACTGAGGAGGATCCAAAAGAGGATGAGGCGAATGAGAGTTTAGGAGATGTTGTGGTCCCCCATGAGGTACCTACAGACCAGCCCGACATATCTGGCTATCTTTGTGACACCGATCCCCCTAGGGAATCCCCTAGGAATGATGTAAGAGAAGGAACCACTAGTGCCTACCGGACCCACAGTAAGATCCCCTACACCTATTGTACACCACGTTTCACCACCTACTCTTACACACATGACCTACAACCGCTCGCACTTATGTACACCAACCTGAGCGCACACTATCCCCAGCCCGTTTGACTTATCATAGGTGAGAGACTTCAGGAGTACGGGTCACCGGGATATCTGTCCCTGTCTGGTGTGTACCAATCCCAATCTAGGAATCAACTCGCATGTTTGAATCTGATTGGTTTGGAGGGAAAACCGACCAAGTTTCAGGCCATGTAACATCAATAAACGATCTTATTCAATTTAGACAAGAAACCCGAGAAGATGTTTGGTACCTCCACCAAGGCGTGCGAGATATGAGGAGATCGAACGCTGGTTGCCAGTGGCGTTTGGATCAGGTGGAATCTCATCTATGGATTGATAGGACGGTCATCGTAGCTTTAGTAGCTATTATTTCATGGTTGTATATCTTGTGCGCATGAATAAATAGAACAAAGAAGTATCGTTGGTTGTATATAGTCTTTTGACATCCCACACAACATTTGCAGCATGGTTTAGCACTATTACAAGCACTGGCCCTTATTGGGTTAAGTCTAGATGTCACTTAGTAAAATATTTTGATACGTATATTCAAGCGCTGGCCTATACCAGGTTAAGCCTATGAGCTAAATATTTAGATGCATACATACAGTAATGATTATGGGTAATACAAATGTGTTCTTTGGCATAGTTGTGTGTTTTTGACTTGTAATATCGTGATATTATTCTTATTATATAGGAAATGGTATTAATTGGTATATATTTGGTTATCGTTATAGAATATCCTTGAAGAAAACTAACCCTATATCTTAGGCGGAAGTGGCCGCAATGATAGCTCGCCAACTACAAGCAGTAATACCGACTATTGTAACACAAGTCACTGCTAGCATACGTGCCAATAATCTGTTAATCAACCCTCGAGCACCACTACGGCCACTGATAATATACCTTTACTAGATACTAATGTAGCCTCGGGCGTTACTAACCCATTGACTACTAATAATGTTATAAACAATAATAATACTTGCCCGACTATTAATGTCGTTGGGAACCCTGAAACCGTTTTGAACATCAATAATGTCAAAATCCAACTCCCACACCGAATACTAACACAACTGCGAATATTAATGCTCAACCAAGTACCGGTAACAATTGTAACAATCAAGAACCCCCGCGTCAAGAATATTTGTTTTAGCAATTTACCTCCTGTAAAACAACTGAATTCAGAGGTACTGAAGGACCTAGCGGATTGGTGAAATGGATTGAAAAGACTGAGTCCGTAATTTACATTAGTGAATGTCCACCAGACCATATAATCAAATTCTCTACCAGTATGTTTCTAGATCATGACTTGATGTGGTGGAAGATGATTGTACAGACTCAAGGACGAGAAACAATTAACAGTATGACATGGCCTGAACATAAAACCCTCGTATTAGAACATTGTTGCCCAAGAAATGATATCCCAATTAGAACACGAACTTTGGAATTTTGAAATGAGAGGCGCTGATCATTTAAGATACACAAACACTTTCAATGAATTGACTCGTTTAGTACCATGGTCAATTATTCCGGAATCCAAGCGCATTATGCGCTACATTTGGGGACTGACCCCAACCGTGAGAAATATAGTCAATTCCATAGCCCACCCAACTTTAGAAAATGCCAAGTCACAAGCCAGCATTGACAAGACTCACATGTAGTAACAGGTACATACTAAGTTTCTGATCGTTGAGCTTCAATTTTAATTGTTGCGGACGCCGATAAAAGTTTTGTAGTAACATGTACATACTTTTTACTATTGAGGAAAATGTTGGTCAGTAAATTAACAAATCCTTATAATAGAACCCTCTAACAATAAGTCTATTTTTTTAACCAAATAGTTCGTAACTGCCCTTTTATCCTAAACGACCAATCCTTCCTTATCGACGTATTCCCAGTACAATTAGGAAGTTTCGATGTTATAGTCGGTATGGACTGGCTATCTAAGTATAAAGCTGAAATTGTTATAGTCGGTATGGACGAGGCAATGATTGTTCATGATGAGAAATCTGGTATTGTATTGCCTCTCGTATCCCAACTTAAAGCACTAAAATATTTGCGCCAAGGTTGTATATTATACTTGGTGAGTGTAACAAGAAGAGAAACGTGTAGAAGACATCCAAGTGGTACGAGAATATTCAGATGTGTTTCCCGATGAGTTGCCTGGTTTACCACCGACCCAACAAGTCGAATTCCATATTGACCTAATACTAGGAGTACCTCCCATTGATAAAGCACCTTACCGACTTGCACGTTCAGAAATGAAAGAACTGTCCAACCAATTGCAAGAATTACTAGATAGGGGCTTTATACGACCTAGTTATTCACCATGGGGAGCACCGGTGTTATTTGTGAAAAAGAAAGACGGAATTTTTCGAATGTGTATTGACTACCGAGAATTAAATAAAGTGACTATCAAGAATAGATACCCATTACCTCGAATTGATGACTTTTTTTATAAACTTCAGGTTGCGAAATATTTTTAGAAAATCAATCTCAAATCTGATTATCATCAAGTAAGAATTCAGGAAGAAGATATCACAAAAACAACCTTCCGAACTCAGTATGGTCACTATGAATTCTTGGTTATGCCGTTTGGATTGACCAATGCGCATGCAGTATTTATGGATCTCATGAACCGAGTTTGTAAACCCTACCTTGACAAATTAGTGATAGTATTTATTGATGACATCTTGATATATTCGAAAAGTAAAGAAGAACACAAGTAATATCTGTGGGTAATTTTGGAATTAATGCGGCAAGAAAAGTTATACGCCAAGTTATCCAAATGTAAAATTCTGGCTAAATGAGGTACAATTTTATGGCACAATGTGAATCATAAAGGAATCCATGTAGACCCCAGTAAGATTGAGGCTATTAAAAATTGACAAGTACCTAAATCACCAAAATAAATTCGCCAATTTTTGAGATTAGCCGGGTATTACCGAAGATTTATTAAAAACTTTTCAAGTATTGCCCAACCTTTAACCCTCCTAACTCAGAAAGAATTTACGACTGGGAGAAGAAAAAGAAATGGCCTTTCAAACGTCAAAACAAAAGTTATGTGAAGCTCCAATATTAAGTCTTCTAGATGGAACTGATGACTTGGTAGTCTATTGTGACGCATCTTGTAAAAGTTTAGGATGCGTACTGATGCAACGAAAGAAAGTAATAGCGTATGCCTCCCGACAGTTAAAAGTAGATGAGAAGAACTATAAAACTCATGATTTGGAAATGGGAGCAGTTATATTTGCATTAAAAATCTGGAGATACTACTTATACGGCACCAAATGTATAATTTACACAGATCACAAAACCATTCAACAAATATATGACCAGAAAGAGCTGAACATGAGGCAAAGAAGATGGGTAGAACTATTAAATGAATACGATTGGGAAAGTAAGTTCCATCCGGGTAATGCATATATAGAAGCGGATGCATTAAGTCGGAAGGAACGAATTAAACCCCTAAGAGTACGGGCACTCAGAATGATTGTTCAGAGTAACCTTATTGAACAAATTCGTGTTGCTCAAGACGAAGCCTTAAAAGAAGATCAATTAGAGAAGGAAGAATTGCATGGGAATGAAAGAATTTTGAGAAGAAAATTGATGAAGTATACTACTTCAAAATCGAGTATGGATTCTGACTCTTCATGATCTTCGAGAATCGATTTTTAATGAAGCACAAAAAACCAAATATTCTATTCATTCAGGTACTGATAAGATGTATAAAGATGTTAATGAATTATACTGGTGGCCTGATATGAAAAAAGATATAGCCTTGTATGTAAGTAAATGTGCAACTTGTGCACGGGTTAAGGTTGAATTCCAAAAACCTTTGAGAATGTTAAAACAACCCGAAATCTCACAACGGAAAGGGGAACAAATTACCATGGACTTCGTAACACACTTTCCCATAATCTCCGAGGACACAATGTAGTTTGGGTAATTGTAGACCGATTAACATAATCCGCACATTTCATTCTGATCCGTAACAAGTACACTACCAAAAAGATCGCTCAAATTTACATTGACGAAATTGTATCCCGACACGGGTTATCACTTTCAATTTTTTTAAACCGAGATAGTCACTTTACTTCACATTTTTGGCAAACAGTTCAACAAGCTTTGGGAACCCGAATTGATTTGAGTACCGCTTACCATCCCCAAACAGATGGCCAATCAGAACAAACCATTCAAACGGTAGATGATTTACTTCGTACTTGTGTACTGGATTTCAAAGGGAATTGGGATCAACACCTCTCACTCATGGAGTTTTCTTACAATAATAGTTACCACAGTACTATACAAGCAAAAGTACTATACAAGCAACGCCTTATGAAGCATTATACGAGCGAAAATGTAGATCGCCACATTGTTGGATAGAAGTGGGTGATAGCCAAATTACACATCCGATTTGATTCAAGAAACAACTATAAGATTCATAAGATTAAATGAAAACTGAAAGCAGCCCGTGACCGACAAAAGAGCTATGCCGATGTTCGTAGAAAACCTTTATATTTCGAAATGGGCGACAAGGTGTTTTTGAAAGTGTCCCCATGGAAAGGTGTAATAAGGTTTGGAAAGTCCGAAAAGTTAGCCCCGAGATATATTATACCTTTTGATATTATTGCTAAAATTGAACACGTAGCCTACAAATTAAAATTACCCCTAGAACTGTGCACTATTCACGTTGTTTTTCATGTATCGAATCTGAAAAAGTGTCTAACTGATGAGACGGTAAAAATTGTGGACTTTGTATTGTAACCGGTAAAAATTATGGACGGGAAAACTATACAGTTATGACACGACAAAATTCTGTTGGTAAAGGTTAGATGGAACACAAAACGAGGACCAGAATTTACTTGGGAACGGAAGGAAGAATTCTGAAAGAAATATTCACACTTCTTTCCTAAAAAGAAAACCATTGAAACATCAAATTTCGAAGATGAAATTTCTTAACGAAGGGAGAATGTGACATTCGTGAAAAAACGAGACATACCTTATTTACTACGTAGCGAGTAACGATAAATCGGTAATTTGTAGTAACTAAAAGAGTAATCAACCGATACCGATTATGACCCGTATATACTAAGGGGTCAAATATGAGTGATAAATATATATATATATATATTAGTGGCTAATATCTTGATATTAAGACCTCAGTACGTATAAAACCATTTAAACAAAAAAGGTTTCGTTTAACGATACGTTATGAGTTTAAACGCAATCGTTAACATCAAAACGAGCATTATAGCATCCGCCAAGCAAAAAAGAATTTATAGAACACTAATATAACATGTACTAAGCAATATGTGAAAATATTTTGTATTTTTACTACGAGTCATTACGTTTTTCTTATTTTACAAAAATGGGCTGAAAAATACTCGTTTCCGCGCTGTTTTTCGCACTCAAACTTTTTTTCTTCCAAAACACCATATCCGAACTATATTTTGGACAGAGAACGAACCTTGGCACGCAAAACGAGGCCGAAATGGGCAAAAAAGCGGCCCAATGGGCCCTTTTAATTGTGGCCACCAAACACCCCTTAGATATTTTTATAACTTCTTGATGTTTCTATACTCATTTCACACCTTAAACACTTCCATAGACCGGCTCTCTACTGTTCTTCATCTTTCTCAACCAAAACCCTAAGGTAAGTTCAATTTTTATGAAGATTTAAATAAGTTTTGATCATATAATTAACATATAAACATGTCTTGATTAATATTAAGCATGTTTTACCATACAAAACCCCTAAAAATCACATGAAATCGTTTTTTGATCTTAAACGTGTTTACAAATCAGAACCATATAGATTTTTGACCCAAAGCATGGATTAGAACG
The DNA here is from genome assembly GCF_021521415.1 of Bidens hawaiensis. Lineage (NCBI taxonomy): Eukaryota > Viridiplantae > Streptophyta > Magnoliopsida > Asterales > Asteraceae > Bidens > Bidens hawaiensis. The sequence goes on from NW_027495025.1 coordinate 58,661, forward strand.
TTGATATAACGTTTTTACGGTTTAAACGTTCGGTTTGAAATCCTAGCCGAAACCCTAATTAACAAGGCTTGATTATGGATGATTTTTGCTTGGCTTTGTATTTTATGATATGTAGATATACTGACCTTGTGACCAAAGACCTAGAGAGTCAATAAAACAACCAAAAACTCTCGAAAACCAACAAGGTAATTGCCAGTTTACTCGTTTAGGGGTTGTTTGTACTTCGATCGTGACGTGCTTTTTGTTAGACTATGAAAATTTGTAGGCACATTTGGGATCATATAATTGAGTCCCTGTTCAAATTGGTAATTTTTCGTTAAATGAAGAATATTTGGCGAATTTATTACCGTTTATTAGCGTTTATTTATAAAAAATAGTTAAACTTATTGAAAAATTATGACATTTTGTTTGGAACTCAGAAATGTGATTGTAAGAGCACTGATAAAATTTGGTATCATTTGGAGAAGTTTAATTACGGTTTGTATATTTGTCTGTTAATCAGATTTTAACAGCCGAAAAACGACCAAAAAGGTATTTTGGCAAATAATTTGGTTCTAAAAATTTTAAGGGGTTTTTTTTATGGTATCTTAACCACTCATAAAAATTATCAGATTTTTCGGGAATCGTTGGTATAAAAGGATTAATTATCGGTTATTATAACACTTAAAATGATTTTTAAAAATAAATAACTAAGTGTTAAAATTCTGAAAATAATCTTATAAAATTCTTCAGATTTTACTTTATTTGTTAAATAATTCTTAGATTTTATATATAATTATATAAATAGCTATGATTATTTAAAGAATTAGATTATATATCTTTTAACAAAACCGGCAGTTTTATGTTTAACGAACTGACTGTTACGTCAAAACATCAAAAGTTGTCAAATAGCATTGTTTTTTGGATGAATTTGATACAAACAGACTTTTTACGAGATTTCCGGACAATTCGGGTGGAATGTACGCGTTTTGTATATTCAAACCCGTATGAACACGGAAATGAACCATGAGATCGATCCAGATCCTGAAACCTTAAACTTCTTTAATAAATCTAATCATTTTATAAAATAGTATGTTTACTTAAGTTTGTGTGGTATTATCAATTTCTGAAAGGCGTAAACGATTAACTTGGCCAGGCATGGAAAACGGTGAAACTGCGCCAAATCTGATTTTAAACATCTCATATTGTACAACGTCACATCTAAGACTACTAACACGTTCTTGGCATAATATTCATACCCAGACTAGTTATACAACCCGATTTAGTTTAAACACCCTACTAGTATTAACAGTACAATACCGGTTATAGGATACAAGCTATAATCGAAGCACACTAGCTACCGATACATATTACCTGTTCGAGCTACGATTAGGTGACTTTCTTGACCCCATTTTCTAAACTGTTTTACCAACTTTTGGGGTGGAAAGCATGTTTACATATACTTATGTACTTGAAAACGTATTATGATGTGAATTATCTAAGTTCTAACACTTGAAAGGCCTCCCACACGAGTGATTAAATCCGAGCCGAAGGCATGTGAATAGTACTATTGGTTTGACAAACACAATTGACAGGCCGGAGGGGTATGCCGGAACATGTTTTTACAAATGCACATGACCATGCGAACCGCGGGGAAGTGATGTGTTAGGAAAACTACGATAGGACGGTTGAAGCGACGTGTTAGGAAAACTACAATAGGACGGTTGAAGCGACGTGTGTGCCAGCATTATGCAGTACTTTTTGCTTTTTCCTCTTTCCCGCCTGACGTGTCACCCCCTAATTGGGCCATCTTTTCTCTCTCCACTGGAATCTCAACCATAGCATTAATTGCGATGTGTATAAATTGGACGACCCTTCGCCCAATTCATTCTTATCCTTTTCTAGTTCCCTTCTCTTTGAACATTCTCTCGTATTTTCAGATCTAAGTTTACGAACAACTTATTGACATTTGTTCTTTCCTGAAGCAATGGCTGGAGAGAAGAAGATCGCATCCTCTAGTGACAACATTGTCTTTAGTTGGAAGAATAGGGATTTCGAAGACATTGTCAACGTGTTCGGATTATATCCAGACTAGGAGCCAGAATATCTAGCTGCCGGATCTATTGCTTCCTAGCCTCCGGCAAAGAAAGTGGTCGTGTATGCGGAAGACTTCACCAATGAAAATCTTCGATTTCGTTGACGAAGTTCGTTTGGATTGTCTTGAAATCCTATGGGATTCATTTATCCCAGGTCCATCCATTTGGACTTATGAGGATTCGACACTTCAGATTCGGTTTCCGTGCCCATAACATGGAACCCACGGTTAGTATGTTCGCCGTTCTCTACAAGATATCTTGTTGTGGTGGGTGGTATAGCTGGGCTACCACTGGAAAGGGTACTATCGGTACCGAATGATATCGTAGTCTGCACGAGTGGAAGTCCAAATTCTTTTGGATTGAGAGGACGTTGTCCCGTTCGAGATGTCCAACTGTAAGTCCGCTGATGATATGCTGGAAGTTCGCGCTACCACTCAGGTGAACCTTCCGTGGTTCAAGACATTGACTCAAAATTCATGAGGGACCTTTGGTTTGCTCTCATATGATTTGTTTATGGATCTTTCCTGACTTGGAGCCATTTTATGAAAGTTCTGATAAGAGTAAGTTAATTGATTCCTTCTTTGTGCAGGTGAAGGGTCAATCTTGAACACTCTTTTGAATCACGTTGGAGGGTTCATGGTACGTCGCCCCATAGATCCCAAGGATCTGCCCTTCCTCGAGCACACCCGCAATAACCTTTTGTTTTCCACCGCCCTGAGCCCGGAACCAGTGGTATCCGAGGCGTTGTTCACAAGAAGGAAGGAGATGTTACTGAAAGGTGAGAGATTTTTAAAACCTCGTCAATTAACTGCACTCACTTCTAGCGGGGCGACGGTACTTCTTTCTTCTATTGAGGATTCGTCGCCCCGTGAAGAAGAGGAGTTATCAATTGATGCTACTAACGCTGAGAATATCATGCGTGAAACTGTAGGTCTTACCCGCAAGCGGAGGCAGAACCCATCCACCAGCAAGGATGTGGATGCGGGAAAAGATGCTGAAGTTGCAACTGATGAAGATGATCATCAGGACGTAGATGCGGATGCCACCAAGCCTACTAGAGAGGTCAAATCGAAACCGCCCAAACCTGATGTTAAAAAGCATAAGAGGATGAAGTAGGGGACCGCATCCATCAACTCGCACCAATTCATATTATACCAGGTAACGTTTTTGATGCTTTCACACGTTTGTTATTTTTCTTAGTAATACCTCTTTCTAAAGGAGTAGAATGTTTTTTAGGTTCCTCGGAGGAACATGTCAAGGACCAATCTGGTCATGAAGAGACGACGCCACCTACTTCTCCATCAAAGATTGTTAAGGACCCTATTACCATAGAGGACACTCCTCCAGGAAAGGGTATAAACGATGATGCGTCTATGGAACCTCTCATCTCTTTGCCTCCGGATTCCTCTACTCATATGGCGAATCAAGAGGGACATAGTACTGTTGCCAGCGGTCCTCAAGCTTCCACATCTCATCGTGAAGAGAATCTACTTGTACACCGCCCACGTTGGTCAGTGCGTAGGGATTCTACGTTTGCAAATACTGATGTATGCCATGAATATTTGCAACAAGGGATTCCTCCTGCGGAGCGGGAACGCCAACACGGTAGTCCTCGTTCTGAGCTGGTGAACTCATACGTTTATACCCTAGCGAACGCCATCTCTTCAAGTCTAGAAATATATCGAGATTGGCTAGGTATGAACGACGGCTGGGAAGACTTGGAAGCCAAAGCGTCAGCGGCGAAGGAGGAGGCGGAGGAAGCCAAGAAAAAGGTTGAGGAGACCCAGACTGTTCTCCAGCACAGGTGGATGAACGCGACAGTCTTATTTTTTCCAACTTGGAAGAAATAAAAACTTTAAAGGCTGAAGCATCCGCCAAGGATGAACGCCTCACCAACCTCGCTGCCAAGAACAGGGAAAAAGCCTTGGAAGTGCTTGGCACAAAATGGATCTTGTCCGAGCCAAGGCGGATAGGCGATGGTTGCTGGCAGAGGGAATTCCCCAGGTCAGTTCTTTTCCCTTAACTCTTCTTGTAATGAATTCTATCTTTAATGTTGTCTCATATTTCCCATATTTCAGGTTGTCAAGCACATTCGCTAATGTGCTGAACATGGGAATTTTCTCGCGACTTTGGTTATCGCATCATCACAAGCTGGCCGCCAAGCGGGGATTTACGAAGGTGTCCTTTTCACCAAGGAGAACCGCCCGCTTGAAGAATTCGAACTTCATGGCCAAGATACTGCCACGATATATACTGAAAAGACAGAAGCTCTTCGACAATCTTAAATTTCATATTGAAGAGACTGTGTCGGAGCTTACTGATCAGGATGATGGCGTGGATCTTTTGAAGGCCTATTTTTCCAAAGGTGATAAGGATGATAAAGAAGATCAAGAAGATGAAGACGCAGATGGGGATGAAGAAGATCCGCCTTTGTAATTAATTTTTGTAATCCGCCTGTATTCGTCTTTCTGTACTCGTTATATGAATTTGTAATCCCATTTGACTTAAATATAAAAAGTTTTTCCTTCACACTTTGTCTTATGCATATAATATAAGTGTTTAATTGTTGGATCTTCTTAGTTGTCAATAAAGGATTACACACACTTTCCTTAAGGACCAGGAAATGTTTGTTTATCAGTAACTGTAAACAAATTTTGATAAAGGTTTTTTATTAAGAAAAGCACACAGGCCAATATATTACAAACTTGTGACATTAAGTGTCTTTCAACAAGGTTACTAGGGCGCGCAGGCCAAATAAAAAATACTGATAACAAACTCAACTCAAATGTAACACTTTTTCAACTGTGCAATATTCCAAGTTCTGGGAATTTTTGTCCCATCTAGCTTTTCCAACTAGTAAGCGCCTTTGGACAATACTTATTTAACTTTGTAGGGTCCTTCCCAGGTTGGGGCCAACTTGCCCAAAGGCTCTTGGATAGATGCTTCGTTATTGTGGAAGACAAAGTCTCCCGCGTCAAAAGTGCACTTCTGAACCCGCGAGTCATAATACTTTTGCAGTTGACATTTGTACTTATGCTAGCGGATTAGTGCTAACTCTCTCCTTTCTTTAAGGAGGTCTAGGTTCATCTGCAACTCTTTGTCATTGTCATTGTTTAATGATACTCGTGAGGATGGAACCCCTATTTCAGCTAGGATCATGGCTTCAGTACCATAGGTAAACTGAATGGCGTTTCTGTTGGTGCACATTTTGTGGCCGTCGCTTGGCGAATAGTTTAGAATGTTTATGTTGTATGCTGTACACCTAGGTAGTGGTTCACGCCGAAAGTGATCCATTTGAAAGAGCATTTTCAAATGGATACTCATTCGATCGAACCAGTTTCTGATTCGATCGAATGAGTCTGCCATTCGATCGAATAGGACTCATTCGATCGAATGAGTCCTGACCGAATGGCAGCGGGTATAAATACCAGCTTTCAGTCGTGAACAGGTAAGGTTTTCAAGGTTTTTGCGTGCCCGGAGCCCAGGTGCTGTCCGGATGAGGGGGGAGGCCATGCTCGACCTCCCCCTGCCATAGACCGTGATTTCAGTGTTTAACAAGCATGTAACCTTTCGTTTTTATCAATGAAATCGTTTGTTTTCGTGTTTGTTTATGTCCGTCTTTGGTTGTCAAACCTTCCGTCTCGAACCTGCTCGGATCGTCTCGGTCCGACCCGATCCTACAGTTTCGGAATTAATTAAATTCTTTTGGGTGCGAAAGGCCCAAAGTACATGGGGTAGTTCATCAACCCAACCTGTTCATTTAATTCCCAGACTTGCCTTTATCCCTTCTTTGATTTTTCTGTTGGTACTTTCTACCTAACCATTAGCTTGCAGATGGGCTACAGAAGTGAAAACTTGAGTAACTTGAAGCTCTTTTAGCCACGCTTGTAGTCCACTATCTGCAAACTGGGCTCTATTATCACTGACCAATTTTTGTGGGAGGCCGAAACCGCAGATAATGAATTCCCACAGAAATTTCTTGACTCTCGATGCAGTGATGGATGCAACCGGTTTAGCCTCTACCCATTTGGTAAAATAGTCAATAGCCACAGTCAAGAACTTGGCTCGTCCCGGGGCATCAGGGAATGGACCCATGATATCGGTCGCCCACTTTTGGAATGGCCAGACATATGTTACCGGAACCAACTCATTCTTTGGACGCAGCGTGTTGGAAGCAAGGCGTTAACAAGAATCGCACTTTCTGTTCTCTTTTACAGCATCTATGTGCATCCCCGGCCAATAGTATCCGACGTACATGAGTTTCGCTACGACCATTCTTAGGCCAGCGTGGAGACCACAAATACCTTCGTTAACTTCTCGTATCAAATAATTAGCATCCTCGGCGTCCACACATCTCAGAAGTGGTCAGAGGAATGATCTTCTATACAAGACACCATCTTGCATTTGATAGTTCAAGGCCTTTTGTCTTATTTTCCGAGCCGCGGTTTTCTCTTCTGGTAGAACTCTTGATGTCAAGTAAGCCGAGATTGGCGTCATTTAGGATTCTACACCGGTCTGAATTACTAAACCTTGGTTCTGTAGAAATGATGGTCTATCAAGAACTTCAATGCGAATGTATTTAGCGAAGTGCTCAAAGTTTGTTGAAGCCAAATTGCTAAGAGCATCTGCCGACTTGTTTTCGCTTCTTTTTATATGTATGACTTTGCATGAAGAAAACAGAAGGATCAAGTCCTTTGCTTGAGACAAGTACGAAGCCATTACATCATTTTTTGCTTCATAATTCTATTGTCTGCTCGCGATCAACATAGAATCCACCCGTGCTTCCAGGTGTTTCACCCCAAACTTTTTATTTATCCTTAAGCCCGCCAAGAAGGCTTCATATTCTGCTTCATTGTTGGTACTCTTTGTTTCGGTCAAAAATTAACAACTAACTTTTGATCAAATTAGTGCGTGAGGCTAGGTGCTTAATGGTAAAAAGATCGAACACAAATATATGATTACGAGGGAAAAAAACCCTTGATTATAATAGTCTTCGTTTCGGTCAAGAGTTTACAACTTAATCCTTAGTCGAATTTGCTTCGGTTAAGGATTATGAACGTAACTTTTGGTTTGAATTAACGCTTGATTATTATGATCTCCGGCACAAAAAACCCCCGGACGGTGAAAACTATCAACGTCAATATTATTAATAATGAAATTGGTGAATACAAAGTGTTGGAGCCGATAAGTGATCGTGAGCTAAGTGATACAATGAGTAATAGTAGCTAAACAGTGAGTTGTGTGTGACCTATCGATATTATCAGCTCAATATATAATAAGAGATTTACAACTGATATTCCGATTATTCTGGAAACCCTAGACTAAGTCTTCAGCAAGCCGTTACTAGCCACGTTTGTTTGTTGACGAAGTTCAAGTAGTATTCCGTTGTAATCCACGTTGTTATAAACATATTTAACATGTGCTCTTATCTGCAAAACAGTTAGATAATAAAGGACAATTGAATTAGTCAACGTACCTTCCTCAGAATAACAGTTTAAGTCAACATCCTCAAGTTATGCTCAATTCCGATGATAAAAATCCGCACCCAACAATTGCCCCCAATATTTACAGATAAGGCGGAACAGCCGTAAAAATTTCAAATATTGAAAAGTAAAATATCTTCTGTCAACTGAAAGGACGTGTACGTGGATCGAGGAAAGCCTATAACCGGCCTTCCAGGTTATAATTAAACCAATTCCCAACCTCAAATCAATACTTCTTCCATCGATTCAAAGCCAGGTCAGTCCTTTTTCTTTGTCTTCTTTATTTTCTTGAAATTTTCCTTCCGACCAAACAATAATGAGAAAGAGAACCCCTCGGGCGCCCAACCGTTTTTCCTTCGCAACCTCAGATGATTTCGTCGACCAAGGTCTCATTCCGGCGACCGACGAAGACCAATGTCTTTTTAAAGATTTAGATATTAGGTTTCTGAAAGAATCGGGTTTACTACCTGCCGAAACCGTCATTAGGCCATACGATCCCAAAGTCAAGGCCGATTTTTCTTCTAAAACCTGGACCTGCTTTTTCTATTACCCCTTTTCAATTGGACTTTCATACCCGTTTCCACCGCTTATACAAGAGTTCTTTGACGTGACCGGATTCTCGTACTCACAAGTCATGCCAATGGTTAGGCGGGTTTTGACAACAGTAGATCGTCTGAACAAGATTGCCGCGACTTATAACCTTCGGACCCACGAATCCTTTTGCTATTGTCTTCAATCCAAGTCCAGTCGTGTTTATATGGTTCCTGATATACATAGAAATATACATCATTTCGGCATCAAATAATCTCTAAAAACTGCAATTTCTATCTAATAACATAGCATAAAAGACTACTTATCATAATTAAACATAATTTCAGGTGAAACCAAGCCTCAAACGAAGAAACAAGCAAAATGACGAAGACAAACAGAAGAAAACACAAGAAAACAAAGAAACACGGCCCAATGCATCAAGAAACACGCTCCCATGCTTCTGACACAAGCAAAGACAAAATCTGAGAAAAAAAGAACGAGGCCGTGCTCAGCATGCACGGGGCCGTGGACGGGAATGCAGAAAAGACAAAGAAGAATTGAGCACATGTCACTAAACAACACGGGGCCGAGTCTGCTAACCACGGGGCCGTTGCCACCTCACACAAAAGACAAAACAAATCTGGCACATGTCATAAAAATACACGGGGCCGTGCTCATCATGCACGGGGTCGTGCCTCATCGTCCATATTGCCTATAAATAGTGGCTCATGTTGCATTCATCAAGTGTGCCTTGAAAAGAATTCTCTCCGGTTTTCACTTATAAAAACAAACACTAACACTCACTTTGAAGATCTAGTGAAGAGTTTGAAGGCTTGGAGGTCATCACCACTAATTATCATCATCAACCATCATTACCATCAATAAGAAGAAGGATTCATCTACACTTGGTTAGATTGTTCTAAGTTTAATCATGTATTTTTTGTTATCAATCATCTTAATGTTTATCACTATGCTTATTATAAGCTAAACTCCTTTTACCATCTAAAATTTATGAAGAAGCTTTGTTCTACTTGATAATTAATCAAGACATGTGATGTAGTCTAGTAAAGTACATGGTTATATTACAATTATCTTTTGATGAGAAATGTTTCACCATCTTAAATCACTAAATCAAAGTTGGTGGTTGTCAAGATCATTGGCAATCGTTCATGATCGATTCATGTTCTTGAAAGATAGAAATACTTTGATACATTATCGAAACACGGATCCTTATATAGTACTTAGACATGATGAGATATAAGTTATGGTGAAGTTTTCTAAACCTTGGTAATCCGAAAATGGCTTTGCTTAGGATATCAAATTAGTCAAGGAAACCATATGTTAACGGAATGTGTAATTATAACCTACATAAATCAACCAAGGGAGGTTGTGTGATGAACTACAACCACCCGAAGTTGTTAGAATTGGTATTTGAGAAATCGAAGTCAATCCTAATCTTTCTACTTTATGAAACTACTTGTCAACTCAAATCGACATCATTGAGATGGTATGACATTAGGAATGGGTGGACTTTAAAATGCGCATACCATCTCCTTAGTGCCGAAGATGCTCACTTAAGGTTTAAGGAGCTATCTATCATATATTGCTACGGCAAGTCTATCACATGTCTACATATTAATTATCAATGCTAAAACATGGAGTGGATTCTTGATCTTAGATGGTAACCTTCACATAATTGGACAACCCATTTAGAATCTCTTGTCTCGGTCACCTATATATTATATATATATATATATATATATATATATATATATATATATATATATATATATATATATATATATAGCATTTATATTTTATGAAAAGCTCAAAAAAAATTATTAACCCCAAAATGATTAAAACCTCCGATTAAAGTAAAACAACGATTTATTATTAGAAACTTTTGTGTCCACAGATCGATACTTGGTTCCTACCAATACTATTCTACATATACGATAGGTACACTTTCCTATTTTGTGTGTGTTTAGTCTTTCTAGAAATCACTTTTATAAATTTAAAACACGATCTTGTGCAAAAGCTAAATATCCAATCCATCATATTTTTACAAGCTGCGCACACACGCATAAAAATATTTGGCGCCGTTGCCGGGGACACGGTACGTTTCAAAGAACAATCCAAGTTTTAATTTAATCATTGTCTATAATCCATCATATTTACCTTACTTTTGAGATAGTTTAACTAGCTTAGACATTAATTTAGTTTAAAATAGCTTAACTTATAGTTCAACCTAGACTAACTTTAACTAACTTTTACTTTAGTGTAATTTTGATTTAGCCTCATGTATGTCCTCTACTTTTGAGCGTGAGCTTTTTTCTCCAATTTCTGAACCGGAACGACTCTTTCGTAGACGAACTCGTAAACGGGCTACAGAAAACGCAGAAGCAATCAAAGACGAATCAGTAGACGCCACCACATCAGGAGAAAATCAAACCGAAGAAATGATGGCGGCCTAGAACAATGAGCCGAACATGAGCCAGTATGCCAAGCCGACTTTTGAAGGCTACGGCAATGGATTGGCTCCTCCCGAAATCACCGAAAATTTCGAAATCAAATCTAGAACCATTCATATGGTAGAAAATTCAGTTCAATTTCATGGTCTCCTCGACGAAGATCCTCTTTCTCACATATCTCGCTTTCTACGAACTTGCGGAACCATTAAAATTCAAAACTGTTCAGAAGATCAAATCAAGCTTAAACTCTTTCCTTTCTCTCTAAGGGGCCAAGCCCTAGAATGGATAGAATCTCTTTCCTCTGGTTCCATCACCACTTGGGACCAGATGGATGAACAGTTTCTCCTCAAATATTTTCCACCCGATAAAACTGCCAAATATCGAGCCAACATTACCGGATTCCGGACCGATGATGATGAATCGTTACACGTAGCATGGGAAAGATACAAAAGTCTTCTAAGAAGATGCCCACATCATGGACTGAGCGTATGGTTACAAGTCCAAACATTCTTTGACGCACAATCCAGTCAAAACAAACAGGCCATCGACCAGATCGCTGATGGAGACTTGGGATCCAAATCACCTAACGAAGCATTTGAAGTCCGGAGAAGGCCGAAAAGAAGAGTTTTGCTTACAACCCACCAAGATCTACACCTACCCATAAGGGAATACATCACGTTGACTCCAACACTCTTGTCACAGCCCATCTTGAAGCCCTTTCTAAAAAATTCGAACAACTTCAAGCCGAACTATCAAAAACTAGACTTACCTGTGACACTTGTGGAGGAAGTAACAAGACGAGTGACTGTAAACAAGTCGTTATGGCCATGGAAGAAGTCGATTTCATCGCTCGACAAAACAACTCTTTCAGCAATAACTACAATCCAGGATGGAGAAACCACCCAAATTTCAGCTGGAAAGATGGAGGTAACACTCAACCTTTATCCGGGTTTGAGAAAAGACCAATGAATCAACCCTTCCAAACTAAACCTCAATTTCAAGATCAAAGTTCTAATAGCCATCAAAACCCAAACTACTCGAAGATTGAAGAAATGTTAATCCAATTAATAACCAAAACAAATGAAGCCGAGAAGAAAGCCGACTCAAGAGTTGTTGATATTAGCGGAGTATTACTGAACCATGAGGCCGATCTCAAAAGTCAACAAGCATCACTTCAGAACCTAGAAACCCAAATCGGGCAAATTGGTCGACAATTATCCGAAAGACCACCTGGCACTCTTCCAAGCAATACAATCACCAATCCGAATGCAACAGCTAACGCCGTTACACTCAGGAGTGGTACAACCACTGTTGTTTCACCAACTTTGGAGAAAAAGTCTCCTGATTAAAAGCAGGAAAGGCTGACCCCAACAAGCACAGTATTGCCTAAGGAGCCAGTTCGAACCTATGTTCCACCTATTCCATACCCTGGAAGATTGAAGCAGGAGCGATTGGAAGCCCAGTATGGGAAGTTTCTAGAACACTTTAAGCAACTCCATATCAACATCCCTTTTGTCGAAGCTATAGCTAAAATGCCGAAATAGGCCAAGTTTCTCAAAGAAGTACTCACCAACAAGAGGAAGCTGGAGGAGCTCTCGCATGTCACCTTGAGTGAAGAATGTTCAGCTGTTCTCCAAAGCAAGCTACCAACAAAAATGACCGATCCAGGGAGCATTACTATCCCTTGTCTCATAGAAAATTTATCTGTTAGCAATGCCCTAGCTGACCTAGGAGCTAGTACTAGTTTAATGCCTTATGCGGTTTTTGCAAAACTAGGGATAGGAGAACCAAAACCCACCCGCATGAGCATTCAGTTAGCTGACCGATCCATTAAATATCCTAAGGGAATTGTTGAACATGCTTGTCAAAATTGACAAGTTCGTTTTCCCAGTAGATTTTGTCATTCTAGACATGGAGGAAGACAAAAGCGTACCTCTAATTTTAGGAAGACCCTTTTTAGCCACTGCAAAGGCTATCATTGATGTTTGCACTGTCAAAATCACTCTTAGGGTCAATGACGAGGCAATCACTTTTGATATAGGAAAATCTATGCAATATCCGCAACAACACGATGACACTTTATACCGTGTTGACATCATAGATTCCAACGTAAGTTGCTATATGCGAGATTCCTCCATCAATACTCCCTTAGAAACACAAGTCTTAGAAAAAACACTCAACAAACCCGTCCTAGAGAATGAAAATTTCAATAACAACTACCACAAAGAATTAGAAAAAGCATGCGAAGTCATTGAAACAATGAAAAATCAAAAACATCAATCGAAGAACCACCAGCCTTGGAATTAAAAGAACTACCAAAATATCTCGAATATGTCTTTCTAGAGAAAGATTCTCAACTCCCAGTAATTATTTCATCTCACCTTTCTAAAGAAGAGAAAGACGAACTCCTTAAGGTTCTCAAAAACCATAAGAAGGCTATCGCGTCGAAGATCATGGATATCAAGGGCATTAGTCCCTCCTTTTGTACTCACAAAATCCTCATGGAAAAAGAATACAAACCCGTGAACCAACATCAAAGACGTCTCAACCCCAATATGCAAGATGTGGTGAAGAAGGAAGTAATCAAACTGCTTGACGCCGGATTAATCTACCCGATCTCAGATTCACCTTGGGTAAGTCCCGTTCAAGTAGTACCCAAGAAGGGAGGAATGACAGTCGTAGACAAGAATGACGAGCTGATACCAATGAGGACCATCACAGGCTGGCGAGTTTGCATCGATTACCGGAAACTTAATGATGCCACAAGAAAAGATCATTTTCCACTTCCTTTCATAAATCAAATGCTCGAACGATTATCTGGAAAAATGTTCTACTGTTTTCTTGATGGATTTTTCGGATACTTTCAGATTCTCATTTCCCCTGAAGACCAGGAAAAAACTACTTTTACATGTCCATACGGAACCTTCGCCTACCGAAGAATGCCATTTGGATTATGTAATGCTCCAACCACCTTCCAACGCTGCATGGTGGCCATATTTCATGAAATGATCGAAAAGTCTATGGAAGTTTTCATGGACGACTTCTCAGTCTTTGGAGATTCCTTCGATCATTGTCTGAAAAATAAGACAAAATGCTAGCTAGGTGTGAAGAAGTAAATCTAGTGCTCAACTGGGAAAAATGCCACTTTATGGTAAAGAAAGGCATTGTCCTAGGTCACAAGACTTCTCAAAACGGACTAGAAGTCGATAGGGCCAAAATAGAAACCATATCCAAACTCCCACCACTGACTTCAGTCAAAGCAAATAGAAATTTTCTAGGTCACGTAGGTTTCTACCGCCGCTTCATAAAAGACTTTTCAAAAATTTCAAGACCTGTGACCAAACTTCTAAAGAAAGACGCACCATTCATCTTCTCTGAGGAATGTGTTGAGTCATTCAATACACTGAAAGACAAACTTGTCAACGCACCAATCATGACCACACCCGACTGGACCCTTTCATTCGAAATCATGTGCGATGCAAGTGACTTTGCAGTTGGAGCCGTACTCAGACAACGCAAAGAAAAACACTTTCACCCAATCTACTACGCCAGTAAAACTCTTAATGATGCATAAGAAAATTATACCACAACTGAAAAAGAATTACTAGCCGTAGTATTTGCCTTTGAAAATTTAGATCCTACTTAGTTCTTTCCAAAACCATAGTTTACACCGATCATGCCGCAATATGATACCTATTCAACAAGCAAGATGCCAAACCTAGACTCATCCGATGGATCCTACTACTCCAAGAATTCGACATCGAAGTTAAAGACAAGAAGGGAGCAGAAAATGTAGCCACAGACCATCTTTCATGTTTAGAATGTCCAGCTTCCAAAGAACTGCACAAGGAAATTATCAATGATAATTTCCCACATGAAGTTCTCATGCACATTCAAGAAGTGATAGAGGAAAAAGACGAAAGTCCTTGGTATGCCGACTTCGCTAATTACTTAGCTTCTAGGATTCTCAGAAAAGGACTTACCCACCAACAACGGAAGAAATTTTTCTCCGGCCTTAAGTTTTACTTCTGGGAAGATCCATATGTGTTTAGGATAGGTGCGGATCAAGTCATTCGTAGGTGCGTAGCAGGCAAGGAGGCCTTAGACATTCTCAAACACTGCCATGAAGGACCAACATGCGGACACCACGGTACTGCCACCACAGTCAGGAAAGTGTTTGATGTAGGATTTTTCTGGCCCACTATATACAAAGATACACATGCTTTGATCCAAGCATGCGATGCTTGTCAAAGAACCGAGAACATCTCATCAAAAAATGAGATGGCTCAAAAAGGCATTCAAATTTGTGAAATCTTTGATGTATGGGGGATAGATTTCATAAGGCCATTTCCTAACTCATTTGGAAATAAATACATCCTTGTAGCAGTCGACTACGTGTCTAAATGGGTGGAGGCACAAGCTCTTCCCACCAACGATGCTCGAGTAGTTGTACGATTTCTGAAAAAGTTATTCTCAAGATTCGGTACTCCAAAAGCCCTCATCAGCGACAGAGGTACTCACTTTTGTAACACCCTAATGGACAAGGTCTTATCACGATATGGGGTTCGCCACCGACTAGCAACACCATATCACCCACAGACCAGTGGGAAGGTGGAGGTCTCAAACCGAGGAATTAAGAGAATTTTGGAAAGAAGTGTGGGGATGAATCGTAAAAATTGGGCAGAAAAGTTAGATGACGCATTGTGGGCCCTCAGGACGGCCTACAAAACTTCCATAGGAACGACAACCTTCAAGCTCGTTTACGAGAAGGCATGTCATCTACCATTAGAATTAAAACACAATGCTTATTGGGCTCTCAGAGTAGTGAATTAAAACGCCCGCCGGAGAAAACCGGGAAGATCAAATTCGTGAGCACGAGGAACTGAGAGCGATGGCCTACTAAAATTCCTGGTCCTACAAAGAAAATACTAAACGAATACATGACGCCCATTTAAAAGGAAACAAGAAATTTCAAGTCGGCGATCGTGTACTGTTATACAACGCTCGTTTACGTCTTTTCTCAGGAAAACTGAAATCCCGATAGACAGGCCCATATATAGTTGAGACAGTTTTTGACTATGGAGTCATCGAAATTTCAAGTTCAAACGGCCAAAAGTTCAAAGTCAATGGACATCGATTAAAACCATACATCGACGGTCCACTTAAAGAAGTTTTGGAGGTACTAACCCTCCAAACTTTTTAAATTAAAAATTAAGGAAACAAGGTCTGGCCAAGACCTTCACAAAAGTAGGCCTTGTAAATATTGTTTTAAAAAAATTATTTAGAAAAACCACTGGGGCGTGCTCCTTAAAGCACGGTCCCGTGCCTAAAAATGCGGGCCGGCATCTACGCTGCAAAAATCTCAGTCAGACTAGTTTGTAACAGAATTGTCAGAGAAAAAACACGGGGGCGTGCTTCTAAAAGCACGGTGCCGTGATCGGTCTCTTGTTTGGTTATAAAAGGCACCTTGTGTCATTGCATTCCTTGCACAAACCAAAACCAAAACCAAAAACTTCTGATAATTCAGCATGCCAACTGAAGTGAGTGATGCAATTCCCGTTTCCCGACATCCGAGAAACGATGCCAGCCATGATTCCAAAACCGAGCTTCTTTTGAAACATCAAGAACTCGTGAGAGAACTCACCGAAATGAATGTCCTCGCAGAGATGCGTCTCATGCAACTCACCGAATCAGTGGGAAACATGAAAATGGAACTCTGAGACCTTAACGAGCAACTCCAGTTTCAAGTTCTTGGTTTCATGTATTTTCCACCACCAGGACCGTTCGGAGGAGGAGCGCCTTTCGGAGAGCTCTAGGAAACTTAATTTTACGTTTTTTATATGTTAAAATGTGAATTAAGCACAATGTGTTAGGACTTCGGGCTTAACCCGATTATTTTCTTTTCTTATGAAACCCGGGCTTATCCCGTAATTGTTCTAGGATCTTTATAAAAAGTAATTTTTAGATGACCAAACTTCCAAATTATTACAATAAACATATCTCTAAAAATTCAGGATCATGAATCATGTTGAAAATTAAAAGAAAAATTACTGTGATAAAAAGCGCGGGCCGTGCTTCCCTAAGCACAGGGTCGTGGTCACCCCAGAATCTTCATCATGATACGCGCTAACTCCGTACAAATCTCTGACTCAGAGACATTTATTCTTCTAGCAGCACGGGACCGTGGTTCTAAACACACGGTGTCGTCTTCAACTTTCCAGTCTCTATATAATGCATGCATAAATTCACTATTCCATTCACACCAAACAAAAACTACCTAAATGGAAGGAAAACGGGTTGAATGGAAACCAGTGAAAAAGGGAAAACAACATGAATCTTCTTTCCTTGAGGAACAAATCATGAGACTCCAATGCATCGTAAGAGACCAAGTTGAGAGCAACATGCAAACCGAGGCTCGAGTGGTCGAGCTGATTAACAAAGTCGACCTGCCCAGTTTCGAGAACTTCCATGTTGTGGATGGCCACCACAAAGATGTGACTTCCAAACTTAACTTTCTCAACCGAGAACTCGTCACGCTCAAAAAAAAGCTTGACGAACTTTTGGAAGCCAAATGAGCACCACCACACATCAAGGACTTATTCGGGGGTGGTAGCCGTAGAAGTTCTGACTTTGTTTCGTGTTTAAGTTGTTTCCGCTGGTACTATGTGTTAGGACCCGAGAATTGTTGTTGTACTTTTCGTTTCATCTATCTTTAATTATGTTTTTATGTTTATGTTTTAATGAAATCTAGGATTTTTAATTACTATGTTAAAGTAACCAGAAAATAAAAACCCAATAAAAACAAACCAATCTCGACAAACAAAATAAACAAAACAGTACTGTCTGCACTAAGCAGCACGGTACCGTGCTTCCAAAAGCACAGGGCCGTGTTTTTAGTGTCAGGGCAGTTACGAGTTTTAACTTAACAAAATAACTTTCTCCAACCACTAACCCTATTTTTCACTGCATTCTGAACCGAGAACAGCCGACCTTCAAATATTTTGCTAATTTCTTCATCTAATCTTTGATTCTAAACCTAAGGTATGTGAATTTAACAATTGCATTACTCAGATTCGTCATTTTAGGTTTAGATTAACCCTAAAATTGTTCAAATCGACCAAATCGGGTCAAACCCCGAAAAGGGTATGGGTTATTATGCTTGACTATGATGAATAGATTGTAGAGTGTTTGATGGTTAGGGATTAATTGAAAGAAACAATTCGGGTTTTGGGTATTAGAATAAATACCCGACAAACCATTAAACCCAATTGATGTAACTGGTTAGAAACGAAGGTTCAATTCTAAGTAAGTTAAAAATCGGTATTAGGAACGCGAGCCGTGCCCAAAAACAACACGATTCATGGTCAACAAAAACTCAAACTTCAAAGAAAACTGAACCAGAAGCAGCAGCACGGTACCGTGCTTCTGAAAGCACGCCGCCGTGCTTTGCTTCCTGTTTCAGCAAAATGCAAATGTTTCGTGAGTTTAGACTAATTTAAGTTTAAACTGCAGATGGCCGAGTATGGGGAAGAAATTCACGCATTTTTAGTCTTCGCCGGACATGATGAAAGAGATAGGCAAGTCAATGCAAGACTAAGCTGCTTGAACAAACGAATCCCTGAACCAAATTTCTATGCTTGCCAAAACACACTACACCTAGTCAATCGGTGGAAACGATACAACAGGTTTGTGACGGGGCCATGGAAGAGGGTTTTTGAGCAAACAGGAGAGGCTGTGACGGAACTGACAAAGGAATTCTTAGCATCCTTTAATATAAAGAACAAATTCAGAAATGTGGGATAAAGATGCAATTGAATTCAGGTGTGGAGGTGTATGGCGCAGAACGTCTTTCAACCAACTCGGGATTGATAAGGGAATTTACACAAAAGAAGAAATAGAACAATTAATCTGGGCCCGCGCAAGGGTAGCATTTGAAAAGGAAGACAATAGCTGGTATGGAGATACACAGACACGAGCATGGGAATTGTTGGGTTTCGAGGATGAAACAAACCACATCAAAATATCGAAAAGCACAGCCTTACGAGATTTACTGATAAAATATATTCACCAGCTACTAAGCAAGACGCTAACAGCACGTGGCAGAAATAATGGATGGTGAATTTACAAGATCTGTGGGCACTTTACTGCATAAGTAATAAAATTGATTGCAACATGACTTATATCTTCTGTAACCTTTTCAGAACTAATGCAACAGCTGCAGATCCTAGGACTCCACTCGTCGGTGGCACATGGATCTACAAGCTTTACAAAGCTTATGATATAGACGTGGAAGGGACCGAAAATACTAACCCTAATGCTCTTGACCTCAACCTCTATTACAGGTTGTAGATAGCCCAAATCCTTAGTGTAGAACCAGAAATTTGGAGGTTCGTGAACAGCCGCGTTCACATTTGGGACCTGAAAAGCCAGTCAGAAATGATTATGGAAGACTAACGGAGAAAAAGAAGAGAAGCTGAATACAAACGAACAAGGATCCGTGTGACCTGGACACAGGTAACTGATGACTGATGGTACAGGTAGTTGGGCATGGGCACGGGCATGGGTTGGCAGCATTTTATGAACTTATTATTATGTGTGTTTTGAACAATTTACTTTTCATCGTACTTGTTTATTCGTTTTTATGTTGGTTTGGATATTATTATGGCCATGAGTGCCAAAGACATTATTCTAGGTACTAATTTAGCCCGATAAAGCAAGGGATGGATGATTCCATACCCAATTTTCAGCAGTTTATGCTTGATTGTTTGTGGATATTTGCAGTTTTAGATTATACAGGTACAAAAACAGGAAAACGGACGAAAAACAGGGGATGCTCTGTCAAAATTTCGTTAACCCGTAGGGAAGTAACTCTCCATTTACCCATAATACTCAATTAGAATTTTTATATTTCCATGAATCTTATCACATTGAGGACAATGTAAGATTCAAGTGGGGGGAGGGGAATTACTTGACCAATTGTTTGTCCAACTAATTATAAAAATTCTCTAAAAGAAATATTTTTGCAGCAAACAAAGATTATTCTAAACCTAAAAAGAAAACCAAGAAAATTTTTTTGCAAACAACCAATCATTACATAAAAGTGAAAAAAAAATAAGAAAAAGTTTTGTAATATTGAGAATAAATTTATGCAAAATATGGCGTTAATACCCAATTCCTCCGTTACTGTGAGACAAACCTTATGCCATATAAATATTTTTTCGGAAGCTTTGAGTGAGTCATATGTTTCGTGTGATTTAGAACTTTGTTGGTACATAAATGTCAGTAGTTCATAGTCTAGAGTCTGTAATCGAGTCTGTATTATTATTTATGTTTTTGTTTATAAGCGAAGTTGTCAACAAGTTCGCCTAGGCGAACTTGTTGAACAAGCGAAGTTATGGACAACTTCGCCTGAACATATCAGGCGAAGTTGTCGTGTATATAAATACAAGCTTACGGCTTGGTTAATGAGTTGTTCGTGAGTTCAGTTAATCAGTTAGTGTTTGAGTCGATCGAGTCGACGAGAGTCTGTATTAGTGATATCATATCACGTGTGTTCGGTTATCAATATAACGTGTTCGTTTATTGTATCGTGTTTGTTTGATTTACTTTCTACACTCGTAACGATCTACGCAGGGATTCCGCACCTGAGTAGACCGCGATATCTCGTGTGATCCGTCCAGGGAACCTACAATTGGTATCAGAGCTTTTGCTTGATTGTGTGGTTCAGGATATTCACGCGGGTGTAGAAATTGTCCCGTTTCGACTATTTGCGGGACGTGTTTTTGGTGTTTTTGATCATTCTTACCTCCTACCATCGTGTTCAAGCCTTTACACCGTCAAAAACCTCGTTAAAATCCGATTTACAGATCTGCAGAAACTTCGTGTTCATCAGGCGAAGTTGCCGTCACTGTGCGTAGGGTTTCGGCGAAGATATAAGGTTAAGCGAAGTTATCCACAACTTCGCCTACCTTCTCAACTTCGCCTGTATCAGCGAAGTTATCTACAACTTCGCCTCATTCCAAAGTTCGCTTACCTTAAGCGAAGTTAAGAATCAGCGAAGTTAATCAGCAGTGTTATCAGCGAAGTTCTTCAGCGAAGTTCTCTACAACTTCGCCTACTTCAAGCGAAGTTATCCGTAACTTCGCCTACAGTACTTTACAAAAAAAAAAAAAAAACTTTTAATTTTTCAGGTTTCTTACTTTTCGGGAAAGATGTCGTCGATCAACATCTCTGAGTTAGTGAAGAAGGAAGTTGAAGCAGGGTCGGCTACCAAGGCCCCAAGATTGCTGAAGGGAACCGATTTCGTTGCGTGGAAGGATCGGTTCATACAGTACGTCAAATACCAGGATGCGAAGATGTGGGTATGCATCCAGGATGGTTATATTCCACCAATTATGGAGTATGAAGGTCGTGACCAAATCAAGAAGTATAGTAAAATGGAAGAAGAAGAGAAGAAGATGTATGAGGCTGAGAGCAAGGCTCATGCTGCTATTACCATGGCTCTTCCACAGGAGATCCTTCATACTTTTAGGAAGTACACTTCAGCAAGGGAGCTTTGGGAAGTCCTTGAGAGCAGATTTGAAGGAAATGTAGGAATCCGGGCTTCAAAAATAAAACTGCTCAAGACCCAGTTCTCAGTCTTCAAGTATTTGAAGAATGAATCATTAGATGATATCATCACTCGATATTATCATCTGATGACTGAACTGAGCAACTATTCCATTTCTTACAGAGAAGAAGATATAGTTGAGAAGCTTCTGGATGCTCTCCCACCAAAATGGGAGATGTACACTGTGCTGATGAGGGAAGACAAGGACTTTCCCACTTATGATCTCGAAACGACAGTCAACAAGCTCAGGACCTTTGAGCTTAACATGGTAAGAAAGGAGACATCTATGGATCAGGTTCAAGATCCAAGTATGTATGGAGCTAAAGTCAACACTAGCTCAGGCTCAAAGACTGAATCGGCTGCTTACTACTCGAAGGGAGAGTCGGGCCCCAGCTCATCACATGAGGGGCATGTGTCAGTTAACACAAATGGGGATGTTTGCTATGTAGCAGCTGGATCTAGTGGTTATCAACCCCAGGCAAGCAAGAGTAGTTGCCCTTCAAGTGCCCCCAGCAACAACTACTCCAAAATGCCTATGAGTGTCAAGTCTGTTGAAGAGCAGTTTGGCCTCTATGCTTCTTTCATTGCTTCCTATGAGAACTATATCCAAGGGAAGATTGTTGATCCAGCTATGTTGGATGAAGATTATGATCAGATTGATGCTGACGACATGGAAGAAATGGATCTACAATGGCAGATGGCCACGATTGTAAGGAGGGTGAAGAGGTTTATGAATAAGACAGGTAGAAAGTTTGTCGGAGGACGACCAGGGTTCGACAAGTCAAAGGTAAGGTGCTACAATTGTCAACAAAACGGTCACTTCGCAAAAGAATGCAGGAATGAGCGTGTGGAACGAAGTCAGGGTAGGTCTCCACAGCAAAGTGAGGGTAGAAAAGATTACAGTGCCATGATGTCTAGAGCAGATGGAGAATACAACTGGAACCTGCTTTCTAAAGAATCTTTCGAGCAGGCAAATTTGGCAAAGGTCGAAACAGAAGAAAATGAGAAGGCTGCCGGAGAAGAAAAGGCTCTTATGGCAGACGTTAATGACAAGCTCTCCGAGGTATGCTCTAAAACTACGTGTTCAAAATGTGAGAACTTGTCTGAGCAACTAGCAACCATAACCGATCAGTATGTTAGGTTGGATGCTGAATTTAAAACCTTAAAAGAAGATCATCACTTTATTAAATCAAGAGAAAATAATTATAAAATTAAAATAAAAGCTTGTGAAAAATATGTGAAAAGTTTAAAAACAAAACTTGCTGAAA
Organism: Bidens hawaiensis; assembly: GCF_021521415.1. NCBI lineage: Eukaryota > Viridiplantae > Streptophyta > Magnoliopsida > Asterales > Asteraceae > Bidens > Bidens hawaiensis. The sequence continues at coordinate 81,098 of NW_027495025.1, forward strand.
AAATTGAAGTGATTGATTTAAGTTATGAGGTTTTGGAAGAAAAGACCAAACTAATTGCTGAGAGAGAAAAACAGATTGCTGACCACCAGGTGAAAGTGGTGGAACTGAATCGAAAACTGGAGCAGTTCAGAAATTCTTCTGCTATTCTTGATCACCTTGTTAGTGATCAAGGTTCCTCTACTAAGAGAGGAGGAATCGGTTACCATGAGGTTCCACCACCATACAATCACAATTACACTTTTAACCCTAGTGTTCAGAAAGCTGTTGATTTTGAGGTTGCTCAGACAGTGCCAATTAAAGTAACTGTTAAAAAACCAAATGTTAGTGAAGGCGAAACAAGTTCGTCTGTTTCAAGTGTTGAAATTTCTGATCAAAGTCCAGTCTCGTCAGATTCGGATAAGTCATCCGAGTCTGGTAAGGCAAAAGAGGAGGTTGTGTTACCCAAGAGTGGAGAAAAAGATAAAACGAATAAAAAGAGTACTCCACTAAACCCGTACGTCCCACCTTATGTGAGACGAACGGGCGGTAATATAGCCTCGACTTCTAAAACACCGGTTGATAAAAAGGTTGAGCATAGGTGTTGTTTTAGATGTAATCAGTTAGGACATCTTGTTGCAAATTGCCCTCTGAAGCAGCGATTCAGAGGTGTAAGGCCTACTAAAGCTGAGAATAGACCTAATAGTAATTATCATGCTGCTAAAAATGTAAACCACTTAAAATTCAAAAATGTGAATAATTCAGGTTTTTATAGAAACAGATCTCAGTTTTACTCTTCTAATAACCAAACCACAAGCTATAATTCTTTCAATTCTCAAAGGTTTGGAAGGCTTTACAATCAATCTTCAATGAGATATCCTAATGGGACTTACAGGAGTTATCGAGATACTAACTTTGGAAAGCCAAAGTTTGGGATGTTTAGATCCAAGACCAATTGGTCTTGGGTCCCTAAATTCTAATCTTTTGCTTTGTTGTGCAGGAACAGTTGAACAGGGCTGCCAATAATCTTTGGGTTGTGGATAGCGGCTGTTCCCGGCACATGACGGGTAACAAATATTTGTTACACGATTTGAAACATGTTCAAGGAGGGAGAGTAAGTTTTGCCGGAGAAAGTGGAGGCAATATTACTGGAAAGGGAACGGTGTCGAACGGAAAGATGACATTGGAGAACGTTAACTTTGTAGAAGAATTGAAATACAATCTGCTAAGTGTGTCGCAGATTTGTGATAAGGAGTACACCGTTCACTTTACAAAGAACGAGGCGATTGTGTTGAAACCAGGTTTTCAGATACCTGAGGAGTGGATTTTGATGAAGGCTCCACGTGAAAGAAATACGTACACTATGGATATGAGATCAACTGAAATGGCCACGGCAGATTCATGCCGTATGACAAAAGCGAGTGAAACAGAGTCCGAATTGTGGCATAGGAGAATGGGGCACATTCATCTTCGGAAGATGAACCACATTGTCAAGAATGGGCTTGTGCTGGGCGTTCCCTTGAAAAATTTCAATTTTGAAGATAAATGTATAGCATGCAAGAAGGGAAAGCAGCACAAGAAATCCCATCTCACTAAGAAAATAAATTCAATTGCCAGTACTCTAGAATTGCTTCACATGGATCTCTTCGGTCCCGTGTATGCAAAAAGTCTAGGAGGTACTTCATACTGCTTGGTGATCACTGATGACTACTCACGATACTCGTGGGTATATTTCCTGAAATCAAAAGATGAAACGGCTCAGATGGTGAAGAATTTGATTACCAAAGTTGAGAACGTTATGGATAAAAGGGTTAAGTTCATCAGAAGTGACAATGGAACAGAGTTCAAGAATTTTGAGATGGAGATCTTCTGTCTTCAGAGAGGGATTGAACACCAATACAGCGCTCCTTATACACCGCAACAGAATGGAGTGGCTGAAAGGAAGAACCGAACGTTAATTGAAGGAGCCAGAACTATGCTGGCTGATTCAAAGCTTCCTGTGGTGTTTTGGGCTGAAGCTGTTGCTACAGCCTGTTATGTTCTGAATAGAGTCTTAACTGTTAAAAGACTGGGTAAGACATGTTATGAGCTTATGCATGGAAGAAAGCCCAACTTGAGTGGTCTAGAACCATTCGGGTCCCCTTGTTCGATTTTGAAGACAAATTCTAAATTTGGTGAAGTAGCCGATGAAGGAATCTTAGTCGGCTATGTTGTTGGGACTCCCAACAGACGTGTCTTCAATACATCGACAAGCAAGATTGAGGTGGTGTGTAACACAGATATCACAAGTTACCAACCGCCAAAACCAAGCAACGGACCTGCGGAGTTTTTCGACTATGTTAAACTTTTTAAGTCTTTTAACATACCGGATTTAGATATCTCTGAAGAAGAAGAAAGAGTTGCTACGAAGATGATCCTTGATGAGGAAGAAAATCTATTGCAAAGACAGCTGATTGATAAATGTCAACCTTCCTCATCAAATACTATCGATACCCCTGCTGCCTCAACTGAAGAAGAATTTATCAATCCTTTTCACTCTCAGCATGAAACAACCATTGACGAGCTCTCTTCTAACTTGGAAGACAATTTTCATGTCGGTTCTGTTCCGACCACGAGAATTCATAAAGATCACCCTTTGGAGAATGTGATTGGTGATGTGTCCTCCGGTGTACAAACAAGACGTAGCTTGGATGAGCACACCTGTGTTTACACAAGCATTAAGGAGACAGGAATAATCAACGAATGCTTGTACACCTGCTTTATCAGCCAGATTGAACCGAAAAATTACCAAATGGCTTTAAAGGACAGCTCGTGGGTCGAAGCCATGCAAGAAGAGTTGGCTCAGTTCAAGAAAATGGAAGTTTGGGATTTTGTTGAAAAACCAAAGCATGTGCATGCGATTGGCACAAAATGGGTGTTTAAGTGCAAGAGAGATGAGAAAGGGATTATCATAAGAAACAAGGCGAGGCTAGTTGTGAAAGGATTCAATCAACAAGAGGGGATTGATTATAATGAAGTGTTCGCTCCTGTCGCAAGGTTGGAAGCCATAAGATTGTTTTTGGCGTTTGCTGCATATAAAAAGATGAAGGTATTTCAGTTGGACGTGAAGAGTGCGTTTCTGAATGGGAAAGTTGATGAGGTAGTGTATGTTGAGCAACCTCCGGGTTTTCCTGACCCAGACTTTCCTGATCACGTGTACAAGTTAAGCAAGGCATTGTATGGACTACATCAGGCACCTAGTGCCTGGTACTCAACTTTATCAGACTACTTGCTTGAAAATGGCTTTGAAAGAGGGAAAATTGATAGCACGTTGTTCGTTAAGAGAGAAGGAAGCGACTTCCTGCTGGTGCAAGTCTACGTGGATGACATTATCTTTGCTGCATCTAAAGTCTCCATGTGTCAGGAGTTTGAGGACGTCATGAAGTAAAGGTTTGAAATGAGTGCTATGGGTGAACTAACTTTCTTTTTAGGATTGCAGGTTGATCAGAAGAAGGATGGGATGTTCATTCATCAGACCAAGTATGTCCATGATGTGCTCAAACGCTTCAAGATGGAGGACAGCACTCCATTCGACACTCCTATCTGCGTCAATCACAAATTCGGTGCTGAGTCAGACGGTGATGCAGATGTGGACCCAACTCGGTATCGGGCTATTATAGGTTCTTTAATGTACTTAACTGCTTCTAGGCCTGATATAATGTTTGCTGTTTGTCTCTGTGCTCGTTTTCAAGCAAACCCAAAGGAATCTCACATGAAGGGTGTGAAGAGGATCTTGCGGTATCTCTAGGGCAAACCGAAGCTGGGGTTGTGGTACCCGAGAGGAGGAGACTTGGAGCTAGTCGCCTACACAGACTCTGATTATGGTGGGTGCAATCAGAGTCGGAAGTCAACAACAGGAGGATGTCAGTTTCTTGGTGGCAGATTGGTGTCGTGGCAATGCAAGAAACAGACTTCGGTCGCAATTTCAACCTGTGAAGCAGAATACATGGCAGCATCCAACTGCTGCTCCCAGGTTCTTTGGATTCAACAACAGTTGCGCGACAATGGTCTGAATTTCTTACTTACTCCTATTTGCATTGATAACACAGCTGCTATCTCAGTAACTAACAATCCCGTGAAACATAGTAAAACTAAACATATTGACATACGTCATCATTTCATACGGGATTGTGCTGAGAAGAAACTGATAGTGCTTGAAAAGGTGGATACGCTTGATAATTTCGCTGATCTTTATACTAAAGCGTTTGATAAAACAAGATTTCAAAACCTTATCGAGCTAAATGGGATGATCAATCCCGAGTAACCATGCTTTTCTTGTAATATTTAAAAAAAAAAAAAAAGGGTCACTATCGCTTAAAAATATGTCGGTTACATCAGTTTGAAGGACTTGTCTTCGGATATGTTTTGGTCCTCATTTTCTACTTGTAGATTTTGAGGATAGCCATTAACCAGATTACTGATTGTGACCGGGGCGGTTTATGATGAGTTTTCATTCTTTCGCTTAAAATTAGTCGATCATACTTAGTTATAAGGACACATACTAGTATGTGGTCGGTCCAGCTGATCCATTGGATCTTCGGGATAGCCGTTTACCTGAAGACTTTGTTTTGGTCGGGGCGATTAATGTTAAAATTTAAAAAAAAAAGGGAAATGAAATTATTTTTCAAGTCTACTACTTCGTAAGAAGTACGTTTGCTATGTTAAACGGAAAATTGATCCAACCTTGGAAAATGATAGATATACTAACTTTGTGTGCTTAACTAGTGAAGTTATTAGGCTTAAAAGGCTTTAGGACAGTCATTGTATGTCATGGTAACTTTTTATGGTGCGTAAAAGTAGACGTGATACAAACTAAATCTACTTGATTTTACGTGGAAACTCCTTAAGAGTTTTGCATGTCTTCATATATATCTTTCCGAATGATAGGCAGAAAAGCGATTACCCAGTCATACACGAGCCCATGTGTGTTCTGATTCCCGTGAAGATAGCGTTTCAAGAAACTGCAGTGATCCAGATTCGGGACTTGTAGGTGATTTACTACTCTAAAGTCTATGTAAATTTGTGAGTTATTAAAAAAAAATAAAAAAATAAAAAAAAAAAATTTGAGTTATTGAAACATTCTATAGCTGAAAATGTCAAGACTTCTCAATCATAGAGTAAGAAGGAGAACGGGAAGCAGATGAAGAGTAATTACAAACCTAATCAGACACTATGGGTCAAGGTCAAGTCGGGGTGACTTGGGGAAAGTCAAATACGCTTTGAGGATAGATAGGAGGCAGCAATATTTCTGAGTTGTTGCCCACTTAAATTTTGAGGCTTAATTGAATCTACCTCGTATCACAGAAACGATGAAAACCATCTTAAGTTATTTACATGCTTACAACCTGTCTCTTTATGTCATAATACAGCTAAACACGGATCTATGTGACAGTCACATACTTAGTATGATTCCTGTTCGGATCTTTTCTAAAACGTAGCAGTCCCTATCCAGACTGAAATTTGATCCCTTATACTTAAATTGTTTAAAGTTTTCTTTTTCTGTAGTTGTATTTGTTTATAACGGGTTACTTGGACTTGAACGTGTCATTTAGTTCTTAAAGGAAAGTTTTATAACTTAATTGGAAAAATGTTAAACTTATAAGGTTAAATTTTGTAAATATATAGGCGATGTTGTTGAACAGGCGAAGTTGTGGATAACTTCGCCTAGGCGAAGTTATCCGTAACTTCGCCTGAATAACTCCGCCCATATATATGGATTTTCAACAGTAAATTCGTTCATTATTCTAAATATCAGCGAACTTATTCTCGTCTTCACAGCGAACTTACACAGATACAAAACTTGTTATCTTGTTCTTCGATTTCAAACCGATCTAAAGGTTGTTTGGGTTCTTTTATCACATGTTATATGTTCATTGATGTTAATCTAAGGTTGTTTCGACAACCGGTTAATAACCTCGAACAACCGATCTTTAAACCCGAGTTCAAAACTTGTTTTACCTGTTCATGTACAAACTGGTCGTTTAGTTATCATTAATATCATGTGTTTGAGCCTCCTCAATCGTCAAAGTTAATCGAAACACCGGTTTTCCGGATTTCGATTAACCTTACTGTCGCCGTTTCAGATTCAGGCGAAGTTAAGGTTTAGGCGAAGTTATCCGTAACTTCGCCTGGAGCTTAAATTCGCCTGAGGCGAAGTTATCCGTAACTTCGCCTGATGCTCAACTTCGCCTGAAGCTTAAATTCGCCTGAGGCGATGTTGTGGTGGTGCGAACTTAAAGATGAAGCGAAGTTGTTCCCAACTTCGCCCCACCTTTAACTTCGCCTGGAACCTTTTTAACTTAATAATTTTTAGACGAACTTAAAGCTGAAGCGAAGTTGTTCCCAACTTCGCCCAAACTTTAACTTCGCCTATACAGTCTTTATCACAACTTCGCTCATGGTAATAAGCGAACTTGTGTTATGCTTTAATGTTTATCTAACTTGGTTCGTTTGTTGCAGATATGGCTGCTGTTGCCGGTGCTGGAGGTGCTGGAGGAGATGACGGAGGAGACAATCAGAGGCAATTCTTCCCGGTCACAACATGTTCATCACCTTAGACCCGGAAGCGAGTGGTGTGGAGGATTATCGCGAGATAATCACATTCCTCCTACGCTCGAGGATATTCCACGCAATCACGACGACACTGCCGATATCCTTACCCAATATCGAGGACTTCTGGCAGACGGTGGAGTACGATTGTTGTGTTGGGCCCCCGGTCATGAGAGCAACAGTAAATAATCAAGAAGTTCAGTTCTCATCTGAACAAATTCGGGTGGCGTTACGCTTTGGAGAGGAGACTCGGAACGACCCTACGGAGTTTGTGGCTCCGTTTCGTGATGGAGCATTTATAAGAATGGGCTATTCTGGTCCATTGGGCGATACCCAGAGACGGAAGGGGTTCCTACTTGATCAGTGGCGCTTCGTCATGCACGTTATGATAGTATGCATGTCTGGGAGGAAGGCGGGCACTGACGGTATGGGTGCGACCATGCAGTCCGCAATGACTGCTCTGACCTATAACAAACGTTATAGCTTCAGTCAGATGGTCTTTTACAAGATTGATAGACAGAGGAGGGCGATGGCTCGTGAGCGGTTCATAATGTATCCAAGATTCATCCAGATGATCTTGAACCATGTGGCTCCGAATTTGCCACAACGACGCCCGATAAGATACGTGGAGAATGTGAGCAAACGTATCTTTGCTCAATGCCGTACTTCGAGTGCGAGGAGCAAGCCTGAACGTCGTCCAAGGCATACACCACTCTTCGGGTACTTGATAAACCCGGGGTATGTGCCAGCTCGGGGGGACGAGTTCAGAGACCCTCAACCACAACAGGCAGGAGCAACTCGTGATATACCTACTGTGCCTGTTGTATCACCTGAGGAGGATGTAGACCTTGATGCTACATTTGGCGGCCAAGGTTTCTTTGACATGGATCGTTTTGATCCACCTGAAGAAGTGCAGGTCTCTGCTGCACAGGTGAGGGAAGTGATTGTGACTAGAGCAGCTACGACGGTGGCTGACTCAGATCTTGACGAGGTTATGGATGAGGCGAGAAGGATGATGGTGAGACGAGAGAGAACGTTAGGGAAGAGAAAGAGGACAGTGGATGATAGTGAGTCAGAGGAAGAAGAGGAGGACATACACAAGTTGATCAGACGTTTGAGACGTGAAAGGACAGGTGCTGGTATGGGAGCTGGAGAGACTTCACGTGTTATACGTTTTGCTCCATCCGCACTGTCTGGTATGTCAATCGTTCCTACTTATGTACAGGTTACAAGCGCCGCAGATGTTCCTGTGGTGGCTACATCATCCGTCGGCATCCCATCCACTACACTACAGACGATGACTCCGGAGATTGTGTCGTTACCACCTCCAACGCTTACTCCTTCAGAGGTGGTGGCACGGTTTGTAGAGTCGACGGTCGTCGCAACTGCAGGGTTGTCGGTCACGATACCACCTGCGGTTACGTCCACAACTGCTTCTGAAGTCCCAGTTGCATTCGAAATCCCTGCTGAGTATACTCCAGATACATCTAATATGAGATTTGATTTCGATGCAACCATCTCAGACTCGGAGAGAATAGCTGTACTTGAGAGGGTCGTGGCAGAGCAATCGAGGATAAACTTTATCCAGACCCAGGCTATTCAGCGCCTTGTAGAAGAGAATCAACTACAGTCGTCCCTCCTGGTTGAACATGGGCGTATTATAGATGCTATGAAGGAGTTCTTGGCATCTCAGGGGGAGACAGGCTGTAGAGGCGACGAGTTAAGGACTAAGAAGAGAAACGACAGAGACGATGATCCCAATGCACCGAAAGGTGCAGGTGGTGAGTTGCCAAGAACTACTCAAGCTCTTGGGACTTCCACAGATCAGGGGGAGTCTACAGGTGCAGTTGGTGGTGATGATGTGGTGATGATTGATGATGAAGATGATGTGATTGATGCGTTGAGAGAGTTAGATGATGATATGCTAGATGATGATGTGTTTGATGATGATGTGCTGCCGTGTGAGGAGATTGAGAAGATTGGCGCACAGATTGTGATTGAAGATGGGATAGAAGAGGGGGAGATAGTAGAAGAAGACGTTGAACACGAGATCCCAGATGTTGAGAAAGCTGACATGGGTACTGAGATGGATGAGACTGAGTGGGAGGAGCAGCCTAGGTGGAAGGAAGGCTGTGCTCATTGGTTTATTAAGACCAAGAAGCCTGCTGTTCCAGCCATGTTCAAGAAGAGTTATAACATCAAAGGCTATGCTGAGTCGAAGTAGGGAATTATCTGTTGGATATATGATGAACAGATAAAGTTGTTTGTGGTGAAGCGTTATGATGGTATTCAATACTTCAAAAGAACCCTGAGATCTCTCAATACGTTGCCGGAATGTGAGGTGAAGGATTTGGCCAGGTTGGGCCTGATAAATAGAAGTGACGACAACATGGCAAGAGTGATTGGGAAGATCGTGTGGAAAGAAAGCATAAAAGAGAAGAAGTTTGAATTATTAAAGCCACAGAAGGGAAAGCTCGTGGAGGATACAGAAAGGGGAATGAGAGCGGATGGCAAGCCATGGATGGTGATGAAGTACAAACCAATCCGATGCATTAAGGAGGTTCCAATGAAGACTATGCCTCAAGATGTATTGAAGAATCTTAAATGGTGGTATGTTGATTGCCAGACTGCTGAAGCCGTGATGGAAGACGAAGACGAACAAGAAGTGCTGAGGGTGTATGATCCGATGCATCTTGTTAACTTATCGAAAGCTGATCTGCAAGTGTTGAATGAAAAGAAGATATTCTATATTCCTGTTTGGAAGGATGAAGCAAGGAAATATCAGCGAGTAGTCACGGTATGTGTTAGAGAAGGAGTGCATGCGTGAAGATACAGGATTACAAGACAAGAGCTTAAAGATCAAGATATGAAGCTACTGCCAAGGGGGAGTCTGTTGGTACATAAATGTCAGTAGTTCATAGTCTAGAGTCTGTAATCGAGTCTGTATTATTATTTATGTTTTTGTTTATAAGCGAAGTTGTCAACAAGTTCGCCTAGGCGAACTTGTTGAACAAGCGAAGTTATGGACAACTTCGCCTGAACATATCAGGCGAAGTTGTCGTGTATATAAATACAAGCTTACGGCTTGGTTAATGAGTTGTTCGTGAGTTCAGTTAATCAGTTAGTGTTTGAGTCGATCGAGTCGACGAGAGTCTGTATTAGTGATATCATATCACGTGTGTTCGGTTATCAATATAACATGTTCGTTTATTGTATCGTGTTTGTTGATTTACTTTCTACACTCGTAACGATCTACGCAGGGATTCCGCACCTGAGTAGACCGCGATATCTCGTGTGATCCGTCCAGGGAACCTACAAACTTGTCCCAATTATTCATTTCAAGACCGCACGAAGCGTTCTATAAAGAAGAAGGTAATAGGTACACAAACCCATTAACAAAACCACAAAACCCAAAAACCCGATCACCCTATCCATTTCCACTGGTAAAATACAACACTGGGCTTTTACCGGCAGACCCTAAAGAACTGGAAATGCATTCTTTCGATTTCAATTTCCTTTGCTGCATACACTTCACAAAACCTAGGTTGCCTCCAGAACTTAGGGAGAGAATCTTTCTCTTTAGCAATGAGGTGAGGAAAAAGTGGCGCCAAAACAAACAAAGGCCACCATTCTGTGGAATTTCCAAAAACGCAATGAAGAGAAGAGCAAAAAGATATGAATGATGCTTAGGTTGCGGAATCAGGTCCCACAAAGGAAGATGTAGAAAAAGTCAAACTCAGTCTCAGCATGAATATACCGAACTAATGAGGGTGGGGGCAATTAGGCTCAAAGCCAAACGATCCATTAGAGTTGGAAGTTATATTCAGAACAGGATTGAGGAAGAATTGATCCACATCCTTGATAAAACTAGTCTTGACGATCTGACCTTAAAAGAGTCATTAGGCATCTAAAAAACAAAGGAGATAACCAATGAAGACATCTCAAACTCATGAAGAACAGTAGAAGATGTATTTACCATTAACCCTTAAACCACCACAAAATACCAATTCCTACTCACACTAAACCAAAACCCCTTTTTTACCTTCTGATCTATGCGACCCTTCAAAAGGTGGAGATTTAAACTTGTTACAAGCTTATTTATCACAAGTTGCATTTTGGCTAAGAGTGTTCACATACCTACATCAGAGGTATAATCAGATATAAAACCGAGTGTGAGTGAACATTGTGAGAACGTGACGTTTTGCATAAACAGGAACTCATAAAAACAGAAGTTTTTCTCTTTTATTACTAACATAAAGATTGGTAATTTAGTTTCATCTTCTTGGAGCTCACTTAAGGAATAGCTATAATCTAAATTTGTTGTTTTTAGAGAACATTTATAAGACGATTGCTTGAGGACAAGCAATGTTTAAGTGTGGGGATGTTTGATGTACATAGAAATATACATCTTTTCGGCATCAAATAATCTCTAAAAACTGCAATTTCTATCTAATAACATAGCATAAAAGACTACTTATCATAATAAAACATAATTTCAGGTGAAACCAAACCTCAAACGAAGAAACAAGAAAAAAGACAAAGAAAACAGAAGAAAACAAAGAAACACGACCACATGCTTCTGACACAAGAAAAGACAAAATCTGATAACAAAAGCACAGGGCCGTGCTCAGCATGCACGGGGCCGTGGACGGGAATGCAGAAAAGACAAAGAAGAATTGAGCACATGTGACTAAACAACACGGGGCCGTGCCTGCTAACCACGGGCCGTTGCCACCTCACACAAAAGACAAAATAAATCTGGCACATGTCATAAAAATACACGGGGCCGTTCTCATCATGCACGGGGCCGTGCCTCATCGTCCAGATTGCCTATAAATAGTGGCTCATGTTGCATTCATCAAGTATGCCTTGAAAAGAGTTCTCTCTGGTTTTCACTTATAAAAACACACACTAACACTCACTTTGAAGATCTAGTGAAGAGTTTGAAGGCTTGGAGGTCATCACCACTAATTATCATCATCAACCATCATTACCATCATTAAGAAGAAGGACTCATCTACACTTGGTTAGCTTGTTCTAAGTTTAATCATGTATTTGTTGTTATCAATCATCTTAATGTTTATCACTATGCTCATTATGAGCTAAACTCCTTTTACCATCTAAAATCTATGAAGAAGCTTTGTTCTACTTAATAATTAATCAAGACATGTGATGTAGTCTAGTAAAGTACATGGTTATATTAGAATTATCTTTTGATGAGAAATGTTTCACCATCTTAAATCACTAAATCAAAGTTGGTGGTTGTCAAGATCATTGGCAATCGTTCATGATCGATTCATGTTCTTGAAAGATAGAAATACTTTGATACATTATCGAAACACGGATCCTTATATTGTACTTAGAAATGATGAGATATAAGTTATGGTGAAGTTTTCTAAACCTTGGTAATCCGAAAATGGCTTTGCTTAGGATATCAAATTAGTCAAGGAAACCATATGTTAACGGAATTTGTAATTATAACCTACATAAATCAACTAAGGGGAGGTTGTGTGATGAACTACAACCACCCGAAGTTGTTAGAATTGGTATTTGAGAAATCGAAGTCAATCCTAATCTTTCTACTTTACAAAACTACTGGTCAACTCAAATCGAAATCATTGAGATGGTATGACATTAGGAAAGGGTGGACATAAAATGCGCATACCATTTCCTTAGTGCCGAAGATGCTCACTTAAGGTTAAAGGAGATATCTATCATATATTGCTACAGCAAGTCTATCACATATCTACATATTAATTATCAACGCTAAAAAATGGAGTGGATTCTTGATCTTAGATGGTAACCTTCACATAATTGAACAACCCGTTTCGAATCTCTTGTCTCGGTCACCTATATATATATATATATATATATATATATATATATATATATATATATAAGCATTTATATTTTATAAAGAGCTCAAAAAAAAATTATTAACCCCAAAATGATTAAAACCTCCGATTAAAGTAAAACAACGATTTATTATTAGAAACCTTTGTGTCCACGGATTGATACTTGGTTCTTATCAATACTATTCTACATATACGATAGGTACACTTTCCTATTTTGTGTGTTTTATCTTTGTAGAAATCACTTTTATAAATTTAAAACACGATCTTGTGCAAAAGCTAAATATTCAATCCATCATATATTTACGAGCTGCGCACACAATCATCAGTTCCCAAGGTGTCCGGTAGCGAACCTGATTGGAAAAAACATTTCTTCTTCGTTCGCCGGGATTCTATTCATGATGGGATGAATTTGCCTATTAAATGGGTTCATAAGGGTAGGAAATCTGTAGGATAAAACTTCTTTTTGTAAATGGTTCATCCTAACATGTTTTTTTTTTTTTTTGACAGTGGTGTTTGAGGATTTGATAAAGCTTAGGAAGGACACGAAGAAAAGGCTCAAAGCGTTGTTCAAGATTCCAGCAGAGGAAAGGGAATTTTGGTTAGAGGAGGAAACAGGGGAGACAAGTGTGATTGCTGCAAAACATGCTGAGAGTATGACCTCTGGTAAGTATTTTAGGGATTTTAGGTTTTCTAGGGATTTTGTTATCTTGAAAATAACTTGATAAATCATTGTGTAGGAATTTCGAAGCCAAAGTTTTTTTTGCTTATTTGATTTGGAAGATCTCATTGAGGATAGGCCTGTGGTGAAGCAAGAACATTCCAAGACACTTTCCCCTTGGGTGAGAATTCCAACTACTCACCAAAAAAGTGATGCACAAAAGAAGAGGAAAGCCATCACTTCGGCTGAAACCAAGCCCTTTGCTGATATGACCACCTCTGATGCTGTAGAGAAGCTTCAAGCTCTTGCTAACTTTCTTGGAACAGTAAGTACTTTTTGCTTATCCTGAATATAGTAATCTGCAGAAAAACTAATATTGATTTGGGAATAACAGAGAATCGAAAGTTACCGTCAGATATCCCAAGATGCTGAATTGTCAAAGAAAGAGGCTGAAGCCAAGCTTGCCGATCTTCTACAAGCTGTTAACACCAAGGACAAGCTGCTCAAAAAGAAGGACAAAGAGATTTCGGATCTCAAAACCTCATTCGAGTTAGAGAAAGCTGAGTTCTTGAGGTTGCTAAGAAGTGTGCAGCCGCCAGCATTCTGGAGTCGATGATCAAGATGTCTGAGGAAGTACAAGCGAAGGGTCATGTGATGGAGTGTTGGAATTCAATAGCTTGGAAGAAAAAGCTCAAGATGCTAAAGGGGAGAAGCTTGAAGAAGATGAGATGGATGGGATTTCTGAGGTGATCAAGGATCCTGTAGCTGGTGAAGATGTGAAGGAGACTGAGGCTGGGGAGGCGACGGATTTGGAGAAGAAGGAAGGTGAGGATGCTGAAGGTGGAAAAGCTTGAACCTAGTTTCCAGGTTGTTTTTAAGTGTTTTGAATGGTTGTTTTGAACAATTTCTATTATGGTTGTGTAAGGATAATGTAGTATGCTCAGGATAATGGTTTGGGTGGAGGGATCCTGGTTCAGGACGAACCCAAACCGTCTTTTACTTTCTACACTTAAAACAATTATGATAGTTCGGGTGGATGGGCTCCGTTTTGAGCGAAACCCGGACTATCTTTTTCTGCATAATAATATTAGTACAACTTTTTATGACGTATATTGGCATGCTTTCATTTTTTCTGTTTTTAGAAAAATCTAAAGTTTCATGAAAAATCTCTTAGTAATAGTTTAAGTTTTACCAGCGAACCAATATTAAGTCATAAACTTTAAATAATATAAAAGATAAATTCTTGCAAATAGTAAATCATACCAGAACCGTGTATCAATTAGTCTGGAAATTGTCCAGACCGTCTTATCCTTGCAATAAGATCACTGTTTAGAATATTCCCCTAATCCTGAGGATACAGCAATAGAATTGTGACATTAGCATTATCCTGAAAATATTTTTAGAAATTCTGGCGACAAGGCCTAGATAAACTGGTGACAAGGCCCTTGAGAAGAGATGAAAATCTCTGAAACCGTTAGAAACGAACTTGCGACTAGGCCTTTTAGAAGAGATGTAAATCTCTAAAACCTTAAGAATGGACTGGCGACGAGGCCCTTTAGAAGAGATGTAAATCTCTTTAACCATAGATTATGGTATGTCTACCATAAACTTGTGATTCAAACCAATAGCCGAGGATAACGAGGTAACAAGTCACTATATTTCATGTGCTGGCCTCGCCTCTCAAACTAAGGCCGAATAAATCATGCGCTACAGCGTCTTAAGAAGAGACGAAGATCCCTTAAACCTCAAGATCCAAACCAATATCCGAGGATAATGAGATAACAAGTCACTATATTTCATTTGCTGGCCCCGCCTCTCAAACTAAGGCTGAATAAGCATGCTCTACAGGCGATTTTAAGAAGAGACGAAGATCTCTTTAACCTTAGAAAAGGTGAAAACCTCTCATACCTTAGGAATAAGCTGGCGACAGGGCCCTTAGAAACTGGCGATGAAGGCCTTGTTAATTTTATTCCATATGAGAATCCCTCATATCTACAAAACAGTCAACTCTAAGTGAGGGGTGGGTGTTAGCCTTTCTAACACCCCTCCGATGCTTAAGTCAGTACCATGTTTGAAGAATAATAATATTAAAAAATAAATAAAAGTATAGGTTTGAGTACATACCTTGACTGTTTAGTATAACAGTTATCCTCGGGATAGAAATCTTACATGAAATATTTTTTGAGATGTATAGCATTCCAAGCCCTTGGTAGTAAGTCATCATCCAAAGTAGACAACTTGTATGTCCCCTTTCCTACTTCTGAATCGATCAGGTAAGGACCTTCCCACTTTGGTGCGAGCTTCCCATCCGTAGGATTGGTAGTATTTTGAAAAGCTTTTCGGAGAACCAAATCCCCTTCTTGAAACCTTCGAACTCTGATATTCTTGTTGTATGACTTTGCTATCTTCTATTGGTAAGAAGCAATTCTGATCTTTGCCAAATACCGGAGTTTTTCTACCGTATCTAGATCTTCTAGTAGACTTCGAGTGTTATCTTCAGGATTTTTATGAGTGACTCTGGCCGTTGGGATAACCATTTCTGTGGGGATAACTGCTTCAGCTACAAATACTAATGAGAAAGGAGTCTGACCAGTAGCATTCTTTGAAGTGGTTCTATCTGCTCAAAGAACGAAAGGTATTTCCTCGGCCCACTTTCTTTCTTAGACCCCAACTTTTTCTTCAGGTTATTGATGATAATTTTGTTGCTCGATTCGGCCTGTCCATTAGCTTGAGGATGGACAGGTGTTGATGTAATCATCTTGATTCCCCAACTGGCACAGAAGTTAGTAGTTCTCTTGCCGATGAATTGCGAGCCATTGTCACATACTATCTCTGCCGGAAGCCCAAATCTGGTCAGGATATTGCAGATTATTTCTCGAAGTTTTTATGTTGGCTATGACAGATTATTTCTCGAAGTGGATCGAGGCAGAAGCTTGATGAATGAGATAACTTCTTTTTCTCTGACTTGAACAAAGGCTTCTGCCTCGATCCACTTCGAGAAATAATCTGTCATAGCCAACATAAAAACTTTTCCTCCTGGAGCTCTTGGTAATTTCCCCAAGAAATCCATTCCCCACTTCATAAAAGGCCAAGGGGATATAACAGGATATAATAGTTCTGCTGGCTGGTGTAAAATGTTGCTATGTCTCTGGCATGCATCACCTTTCTGAAAATAATTCATAGCGTCCCTCTTCATCGTTGGCCAGAAATACCCCGTCCTCATAATTTTGGAGAATAGTGCTCTACCCCCAGTGTGGTTTCCACAATCCCCATCATGGATATCTTGAAGAACTTCTTGAGCTTCTGCCTTCTCCAAGCACCTAAAATATGGTTCTGCAAGAGATTTTCTGTATAATATATCATTCATTATTGTAACACCCCGTAACCGCAGCGGAAACGTAAACGGGATGCAACAGACACCTCTGATATCAACCACATTGTTTATAAAGAAAACTGAATGCATTAATATACTTCAAAATTACATTATCTCGTATTTCATTACCGTCTAGGTGATACACACATCATACAATACGATACATAACTCTGTTTGCTATAATGTATCCTAACATTCCGCACGCAAATTTTACACACATCAAGCACTTAGCATGTAAGCAATCACTTCATCTTAGTTGTACCTGAAAAGCATGTGAGAAAACGGGTCAACTACGAATAGTTGGTGAGTTTCACAATTTGAGTAAACCATGATAAATCCATATCATAATATAATATTATCTGGGGACACTGTTAACCCAGTACTGTACTCATTTTGGGGACAACGTTAACCCAGAAACACTTCCAAAGACATCTGGGGACACAGTTAACCCAGTAACACTTCCAAAGACATCTGGGGACACAGTTAACCCAGTAACACTTCCAAAGACATCTGGGGACACTGTTAACCTAGTACTGTACCCATTCCGTATGATTCCCGTACAATCAAATATTTATAAATACACGCAAATCCATGCGTTCAGTATGTATTTAAACATTTCAATAGTAACATGCTTCCGCCCCGGGAAAATATTTGAAAACAATTCAGAAAAAGGGGCTCGTGAAACTCACCTTAGCACATGCAAGCAGGTAACAACAATCATTATCAGTTAACACTTCCAATCTGTAATATGATCCCTACGATCGTTACTATACACTCATTATTAATATAACTTTAACCAAGTTAACCGGTACATCTGGGGACACTGTTAACCGAGCACTGTACCCGTTTAGGGGGAAAGGTTAACCCAGAAACACTTCTCCGGACTCAGATTGTGATATCGTTTAGAGTTCCATGGTCACAACTACTATTAGTCGTTTTTTCTCGTTTTGCGTGCCTAGCACGGTTATCCGTTTTTACGTTTCAAAATGAGTCTGGTCACACACGACCCGAAAATAGTCGTTAACTGATCATTTAATTAAATATGTGAAATTATAGCTCGGTTTAGACGCCCCGATTGGCCGCGGGACCCGTTTCCGTATTTGGCATACCGGAAACTGTTAAATCGGTTAAAAATACCCAAATCATCCGAATTATTTTCGGATGATTCATTTTTACTTGTTTAACTCAATTATATGAAAATAGTTCATTTTTAGGGTTTTTATACACCAGTCAGCTCGCTTAAGCGAACTTCACCGGTTTACGCGTTTTAACTTTAAAAGTTTGATAATAAGCACAAATAATTATCCGTTTAATCTAGGATCTTGAAATTTTGTACAAATCACTTTTTGACAGTGGGGAATTTTATAAAAATATTTCCAGAATTAATTTCTATATTTAAAATTTATTTATCTATTTTTAAACACCATTTAAACACTAAATATGGCGTAAATACCAAACGATCTTAGAAAAATCCCAAATTTTTCCTGGATGTCCCCTACCATCCACATAGTCCCCTGTAATTTTTCCAGAACCAAAATTTTTTTTTACATGCCATTTTCACTAAACCCGAGCTAGAAAACCCTAGAACTCGTTTAACCGAAAAGCCTACTTAGACTTCTCCAACTGACCCGAAATTTTGCGTGCGACTTATACATGTTATAAAAAGCATATCTACAATTTTCCCGAATTTTTCATGGTATTTAACTATTTTTCACCATTTTTGGCCAAAACCGAGCATTAAATTCACCAAATATTCATCCTTTATCCAAAAATTACCAAAAATTCACAGAACTCTTATTTTCATGTGTAGAACATCTCTGTAAAATTTCAAGACTTAACTCTAAGCCATCAACAATCTGTCCTAAAACACATACACCGAACATAAACCGAATATACCTTTCGTTTTCCGCCACTACAAGCTACAAACTCGTCTTTCCGCCTTATCTACCACTAAACACAGAGCCTACAAACAACATACCACAATACCAAGCAAGTTACACTCACGATCAAGCCTCTTACACTATAGTTTCGGTTATGATTCAAAAACAAAGATTTAAACCGTAAAAATTCGTTTTTGGTCCGTTTAACTCCTTTCATGGACCAAGATCCCTTGTATAACCTGTATACATCACTTGATCATGCAAGAATCGGTTTTCATCATTGAAACCTCATTTTCTTGCAATCCAACTCAAGAAACGAAGATGGAAACGTGATTAACTCGATTCTTTACCTTGTTTTCTTGCTCCAAAATCTCGGTTTTGGATCATGATCTTGAGAGGAAGAGATGGATGTTGGATATCTTGATGAAAAAAAAGAAATGAAGGCTAGGGGAGTGATCCCCAATCCGATCGGCATATGATGGGGGGTGGGGTGGGACCCACCTCTTCATTTTAGGCCACATATTTGGATTCTCGTAATCCGGATAATGTTTTGAATAATCTGGTTCAGTTCGTTTTTCGGTTAAATGTTTAATTCGGCTTAAAACGAGGCTAAAACGGTCGTTTTTCGGCTTAAAAATGAAATTTATATAATACCGATTTAAAAACTTTAAAAACCTAAACCATGACATTTATTAACTTAAAACGTCATATCATTAATTATTGCGCATCTTTTTCGGCTTGATCGATCATCTCTTGCTCGGTTTGGTATTAAAGGTTTCGTTTAATGTACCGACGTACCACTAAATCGAAATTCTTTTTCTGTGACGTACTTTACTTATCCCGAAGCATTAATGCTTCGTAACATCACTAATATCATATATATCGTCTATAATTGAACCCTCGATTCGTTCGGGTTTCAATAACTATCGATCGATTGATCGCATATTCAATACGATGAATTATATATTCACGTACAATCAATACAGTGAACCATGTATTCTCGTATAATTACTCTGGTAACTCATGTAACCGACATTAAATATAACGTAACGATGGTCTACCGGTTAGGGTATACCTGGTTTAGTCGGAATCGTTACATTCTCCCCCGTTAAGAAATTTCGTCCTCGAAATTTTACACGTCCACTATCCCTTTCCGAGAGAAAGGTGGGGGTTTTTCCTTCAGGATTCACCCTCACGTTACCAGGTATAATCTGGTCCTCGCTGTGAATTCCACTTAATCTTAATCAATAAAGCTTGGTATGTCCAAACTGTTTAGTTTTCCCGTATACTATCTCTATGGAATTATTTATGATATCAAGCATGTCTTCTATGAGTACCTCCGTTACTAGTACTTTCGTTGCCTCATCGCTTAGGCACTTTTCAATCCGTATACCTGGCAAAACATCATGTATAGTACTTAGCCCCTGGAGTACTTTAATCAATAAACTAAATGACCAATCATGGAGATATTTTCGGTTTTGCCAAACCTCATATCACCTCTCTAAGGTGATGCCTTAAAAATGCCTTGTCACCTCTCTCCAGTGACAATGGTTTCCTATGAATGTTGGCATAAATCCTTTGCCAATCTCACGCTACTTTCAACTCATCTTAAATATTATAAATCCGTTGGTTGTTTCTCGAATCAATCCAAATCTTATGGCTTGATTGACGCCCATTTTCAATTTAACAAATTGGTGATAATTACTTCACCCATAGAAAGCTTCAAGCTCTCGATGCTTCCTTCCCCGCCTTCCAATAATGGAAGTAGGATGACTATTTCGATCTGAAATAATTGAAAATGGTACTCTACGACGAGGTACCATTTCACCATCATGAATTTGGGCGAGAATTCATAGTGGTAATCGTCATGGATTGGGATGAAATGCGAGGATTGGTTAATCGATCCGCGATTACCCAATTTGCCTCATGCCTTTGATATATCTTGGGAATTTGCGTCCCGAAATCCATTGTAATTTATTCCCACTATCATTGACGAGTTTTTTTTTCTGTCGTTGTGGCGTTCCCCAGGGTTTTCGGTATGCAGCCTTATCTCTTGCATAACTTAAATATTCACCAACATACATAACCATATCTTTCTCCAAACTCGGCCATTAGTAAAATCCTTTCAGATATTCGTATCATCAATAGGCTAATCCGATCCCGGATGTACGGAATATTTCGATCTATGCGATTCGTCCATGATTAATTCACGAAGGTCATGAAGGGTCAGGATCCAAACCCGATTTTTTTTTTTTTTTTGAAGTAGAGAATTTCGTCCACGCGCTGTTCGAAATTCTTCTCATTGCCATAAAGTTCCTTCTTTTCCAATTGTTCCTCTTTCAACGCCTCACGTTGAGCGACTCGAATCAGGTCCGAAAGGTTCGACTGGACTATCATCCCTAGCACTCGCACTCGCAATGGTTTAACCCGATCTTTCCTACTCAAGGCATCGGCTACGATGTTAGCCTTGCCGGGTTGATAACGGATGTCACCGTAATAATCGCTTAACAACTCGACCCATCCTCGTTGCCTCATATTCAGTTCTTTCTGATCAAATATGTGCTGCAAACTTTTATGATCGGTGAAGATGGTGCACTTCGTACCGTAGAGATAATGTCTCCAGATTTCAAGTGCGAAGATAACCGCTCCCAGTTCTAAGTCATGAGTAGTGTAATTTTTCTCGTGTACTTATAACTGTCGGGAAGCATAGGTTATAACCTTATTATTCTGCATCAACACGCATCCTAACTCTCTACGCGATGCGTCACAATACGCGACAAAACCATCGTCTCCATCGGGGAGACTTAAAATCGGCTCTTGGCACAATTTTAATGGTTTCTATCTTATTTGGATCTATGTGAAATCCTTGTTGCTTTACAACATGACCAAGGGATTATGCCTTCTTTATTCAAAATCACATTTCGAAAATTTCGCGTACTACTCCTCTTGCTTTAACGCTTCCATAATTTTCCTTAACCGTCGTTCGTGCTCTTCTTTACGTTGCGAATATATCAAAATATCATCAATGGAGGTTATGACAAATTTGTCGAAATAAAGTTTACAGACTCGGTTCATGAGTTCCATGAATGCTGCCGGCGCATTTGCTAGCCCGAAAGGCATAACTAAGAATTCATAATGGCCGTAGCGAGTCCGAAACGCTGTTGTTGCAACGTCCTCCTCTTGGATTTTTCATTTGGTGATAACTATATCTAAGATCAATTTTCTAAAAATAAATCGCCCTTGCAGTTGGTTAAACAGATCATTTACTTCGAAGAAGTGAATACCTATTCTTGATCGTCACTTTATTCAATTCTCCCTAATCACTACATATCTTAATACTTCCGTCCTTCATTTCCCAAATAACACTGGTGCACCCCATGGTGACTAACTAGGTCGTACAAAACCTCATCCAATAATTCTTGCATTTCAGTTGGTGCAAGTCGGTAAGGTGCTTTAGCAACAGGGCCAGCTTGAGGTATTAAATCGATTCTGAATTCGACCTGTCGGGTTGGCGGTAATCCAAGAAGTTCTTCTGTGAAAACTTGTGGAAATTTGCGTACCACCGGGATATCTTCTATATGTTTTCTTTTAAATACTTTGGCAATCGCGTTTGTTAAATACACCACGTCTTCTTGTCGTAAATATTATAACATCTCAAGATGAGATTAGAGTGGTAACGTGATACCGTACACTTTTCTTTGTATCTAATCGCTTCATCGTCCGAATGAGAGCTTCTAATCATCTTCTTTTCATATTTGATTCCAGCTTCATGTTGAGTTAGCCAATCCATGTTAACTATTATGTCAAGACTTCTTAACTTTACTGGTCGTAGGTCAATAAGGAAAGGTTAATCGTTCAGAATAATAGGACAATTCCGAACAATTTAGTTAACCATTAGGGATTTACCGTTAGCGATTCTACAGTATAGGGTTCGATAGTTTCACTAATCGGTATCTTTCCAAATGATAGGAGGTTAACAGGAATTAACTGCTATCGGCGACCGTAAAAATATCACTGAAGTCTATTGATTTAAAACTACAACATACTCAATACCACCTTTGGATCATGACGTGCTTTATTCAAATTACTCACAAAAGCACGGCTCCTTGCTTGATCAGAGGTTGATGCTTGTCATGAGGTTCGTCTTCCAACGACACCTTGGTTCAACTTTGGGCAATTTCTCTTGAAACATTCTGTACTGCCACATTCATAGCAAGTACAACTTTTTGGCATAATTTGATTTCTTTGGATGGATTGTTATTGAAGTTGTTGGGTTCGGAGTGGTTGTACACGAACGGGTTGGGGTTGCCCGTTCACATGGCTTCAATTGGTTCTACAATTAGGGCATTACGTCCATCTTTACCACAACCTGTGGCCTACTATCACTCGACATTCTTCTTTCTGCCGATAACCATGTTTTCCACATTTAGGGAAGGACCCTTCATGCGGTTCATGTTTTCACACCAGAACTAGTCTTAGTATAATTACGGTTTGTAGGACATACCTACTTATTCAAAAGCCCATCTTGCCCTATACCTTTATCATTTCTCTTCTTTAACACTCGACGTCTCACTTAACGTCCTTCCAGTCCGCTTCCCATAAGGTCAAATATATCGATGCTGGCTTGTGACACAACCCTTCCAAAGGTTGTATATTTTACAGGATTGACTATACTCCTTATCGATGGAGTTAGTCCCCAATATAGCGCTCACTTAGCTTATTTTCAGGAGTAATTAGCCATGTTACCAGACATGACAATTCCTTCAAACGATTAGCGTTTTTTAAGTGATCAGCACACAACATTTCTATCTTTCATAGCTCAGTTTCCAATCTCTGAACTTATTTACTCGAATAAAATTGCTCTAGCACAAGAATTTTAAATTCTGACCGTATCATCTGAGTAATAATTTTCTATCTATAATTTTGTACCATCGTGTTCCATCACGATACAACATAATCTACCAACATATCTGTAGCATATTTCACTACACAATGTTCTAGACTCTTGCCAATATCCTTAACCATTTCGATCTTTTCTATCCACTCGCTAATATATTCCTCCCTTTACCATCAGTAAACTATTAATGATTTCCTTAACACAATCCAACAAACATATCCTTCATACCGGATCTAATTCATTACGACTACTATTCATGTTTAGTTTATAACTAATACTTGTAGTCATATTGGTATTCGGTGGAACATTATCACTCTTAGTAATAACACCAAGAATTGAAATATTCATATTCATGTGATTGCTTGATCTATAATTCTGCGATCACATTTGCATCAACACTAGCAGTGATCTGTGATACGACATTCGGTATCATCATCTGCTATCTTTGAGCAATCAACTGAATCATGTCAATCTCCATCATTGGAGTTACTCTTTTTATGTCATTCTGCCGTACTCATCCCGTACGCAGTAATCAATACTAATCTCACCGTATAACTCATTACCAGTTCAATCATAACAGCAGGTACACATACACACCAAATATTATCATACATATTACATATACCAGTATCTAGTATATATGTCCCACAAGTATAATAACATATGGACTTAACCTGACGTCGGTTAACGTTTAAATATGTTTCATAACCCTTGTCACCAACTGACATATAGATCTTTCTCAACAAAGATTAATGTTTATTATGCTTGATTTCAATATCCTTCTGCATGTCAGCATAACCGATACATGCTCACCGTGAGCACCAAACGATTACGTAACGCGGAGTTATAATATCCGTGTCTATTCGTATATCCGGCATACACGGTATACCACCTACGAACGAACAACCAACTATGCTATAATGATTCCAACACCTCTTTGTGTATAGGTAATCATTCTATTCGAGTATACATGGGTGTAGGCATCTAACGGATGTAAGGATAACATAGGGAGCTGCAAGGTTCAAGGTAATCGTGCAACATGGGTTGCCTTCAAATATTTTCAATTACTATTATGTGAAATTCTATCACTTGCACAGTCAATGTCCTCAGGCGTTCTAGGTTCGCTAAAATCGGTGATTCTCGATCTGGAGGTGGTATGACTCATATGTTTGAGAGTGAGAAATACACATATATATTTCTATATATTATTTTTATCAGCTCATTTATTATCAAATTTATTATTATTATTATTTTATTTTATTTATTTATTTATTTATTTACCTTAATGGAATAAGAATGGGTTCAGGTACGGGTCCGTCCGTACGTGAGGGTCGACGGTTTGGGTGAACATCTGGGGTTATTAGAATATACGGTACCAGTATTGGCAGGGTAAGGGGTTTATCAATTTTGGTTGGGAGTGACGGTTACTAGATATTTCTGGTTAATGTCAAACGGGAGATCTAATTTGGTACTATCATAACTATGACCCGATAAGTCAGACTTATCATCAACCGATGCTCGAGACATTCCAGCATCCTCGGTACTTTTATTATTTCATCCCCCGGTTCCTTATCTGGGTCTTATTTCTCAATACATGTACCCACAAGATATGCACACATATATATATAAAAATTAGCACGTATAAATAATATTATATACTTTACACATATGTTGCCATTTTTTACCTATTAATGTACCCAGTGACCTCCCCTGAATTCCCTCGTGTGGACAAGTCTGTTATTATGTTCCGGACCATAATAACTCACTTGTCCATCCAAGTTCATCCAGCTCTCGTCACTATATATTATTAGTTGATATTCAGATCCTATAATACTTGAGCTACTGGTTATATTTTAGGTATCTTTTAAAGACATCCTAATTCTTTTATAACCAATGGCTCTGATACCAACTTCTGTAACACCCCGTAACCGCAGCGGAAACGTAAACGGGATGCAACAGACACCTCTGATATCAACCACATTGTTTATAAAGAAAACTGAATGCATTAATATACTTCAAAATTACATTATCTCGTATTTCATTACCGTCTAGGTGATACACACATCATACAATACGATACATAATTCTATTTGTTATAATGTATCCTAACATTCCGCACACAAATTTTACACACATCAAGCACTTAGCATGTAAGCAATCACTTCATCTTAGTTATACCCGAAAAGCATGTGAGAAAACGGGTCAACTACGAATAGTTGGTGAGTTTCACAATTTGAGTAAACCATGATAAATCCATATCATAATATAATATTATCTGGGGACACTGTTAACCCAGTACTGTACTCATTCTGGGGGCAACGTTAACCCAGAAACACTTCCAAAGACATCTGGGGACACAGTTAACCCAGTAACACTTCCAAAGACATCTGGGGACACAATTAACCCAGTAACACTTCCAAAGACATCTGGGGACACTGTTAACCCAGTACTGTACCCATTCCGTACGATTCCCGTACAATCAAATATTTATAAATACACGCAAATCCATGCGTTCAGTATGTATTTAAACATTTCAATAGTAACATGCTTCCGCCCCGGGAAAATATTTGAAAACAATTCAGAAAAAGGGGCTCGTGAAACTCACCTTAGCACACATGCAAGCAGGTAACAACAATCATTATCAGTTAACACGTCCAATCTGTAATATGATCCCTACGATCGTTAACATACACTCATTATTAATATAACTTTAACCAAGTTAACCGGTATATCTGGGGACACTGTTAACCCAGCACTGTACCCCGTTCTGGGGGCAAAGTTAACCCAGAAACACTTCTCCGGACTCAGATTGTGTTATCGTTTAGAGTTCCATGGTCACAACTACTATTAGTCGTTTTTTCTCGTTTTGCGTGCCTAGCACGGTTATCCGTTTTTACGTTTCAAAATGAGTCTGGTCACACACGACCCGAAAATAGTCGTTGACTGATCATTTAAATAAAGATGTGAAATTTGAGCTCGGTTTAGACGCCCCGATTGGCAGCGGGACCCGTTTCCGTATTTGGCATACCGGAAACTGTTAAATCGGTTAAAAATACCCAAATCATCCGAATTATTTTCGGATGATTCATTTTTACTTGTTTAACTCAATTATATGAAAATAGTTCATTTTTAGGGTTTTTATACACCAGTCAGCTCGCTTAAGCGAACTTCACCGGTTTACGCGTTTTAACTTTAAAAGTTTGATAATTATCACAAATAATTATCCGTTTAATATCGGATCTTGAAATTTTGCACAAATCACTTTTTGACAGTGGGGAATTTTATAAAAATATTTCCAGAATTAATTTCTATATTTAAAATTTATTTATCTATTTTTAAACACCATTTAAACACTAAATATGGCGTAAATACCAAACGATCTTAGAAAAATTCCAAATTTTTCCTGGATGTCCCATGCCATCCACATTGTCCCCTGTAATTTTTCCAGAACCAAAATCTTCTTTTACATGCGATTTTCACTAAAACCGAGTTAGAAAACCCTAGAACTCGTTAAACCGAAGAGCCTACTTAGACTTCTACAACTGACCCGAAATTTTGTGTGTGACTTATACATGTTATAAAAAGCTTTTTTGGCCAAAACCGAGCATTAAATTCGCCAAATATTCATCCTTTATCCAAAAATTACCAAAAATTCACAGAACTTTTATTTTCATGTGTAGAACATCCCTGTAAAATTTCATGACCTAACTCTAAACCATCAACAATCTGTCCCAAAACACATACACCGAACATAAACCGAATATACCTTTTATTTTCATGTGTAGAACATCCCTACTTAGACCGTTTTGGCCTCTTCATTTTAGGCCACATATTTGGATTCTCGTAAAACGAGGCCAAAACGGTCGTTTTTCGGCTTAAAAATGAAATTTATATAAAACCGATTTAAAAACTTTAAAAACCTAAACCATGACATTTATTAACTTAAAACGTCATATCATTAATTATTGCGCATCTTTTTCGGCTTGATCGATCATCTCTTGCTCGGTTTGGTATTAAAGGTTTCGTTTAATGTACCGACGTACCATTAAATCGAAATTCTTTTTCTGTGACGTACTTTACTTATCCCGAAGCATTAATGCTTCGTAACATCACTAAATATCATATATATCGTCTATAATTGAACCCTCGATTCGTTCGGGTTTCAATAACTATCGATCGATTGATCGCATATTTAATACGATGAATTATATATTCACGTACAATCAATACAGTGAACCATGTATTCTCGTATAATTATTCTGGTAACTCATGTAACCGACATTAAATATAACGTAACGATGGTCTACCGGTTAGGGTATACCTGGTTTAGTCGGAATCGTTACAATTATAGTATATGGGATTACCTTTGTGCAAAAAGCTCTTGAGTTTTCATCCTTGGGGATAACGCCATCCTGAATATATTTCCTGATTGGGATAATACAAGAATCTTCATTATCATCATGATTCTTGACTCCCACGTCTTCGTCATCTTTGAATATTTCATTGACACCTTACTCTTCTATTGCTGGGCTCAGGATGTGTACGATAGGGATCTTGACACCTTCTGGTATCCTGATGGATGAAGCTAAATATGCTAGGGCGTCTGCTTCAATATTTTCTTCCCTAGGTACCTGCAAAATATCAAATATTTCGAAACACTTTGCTAGTTTTTTGACTAGCTCTAGATATTTCATTAGTCTTTCTCCTCTAACAGTATATGAACCATTAAAATGATTAGTTAATAATAATGAATCGACATGTACGACCTGATTTTCATGTCGATTGCTAGTTGTAATCCTGCTATCAAAGCTTCATATTCTGCCTCATTATTTGTGGCTCGAAATCCGTAGGATATGGATTGAAGTATAATGTCCCCCTGTGGCGATTTCAGCAGAATCCCGAGACCTGTTCCTCTAACATTTGAAGCACCATCAGTGTATAGAGTCCACTTATTTTTTGTTTCTTTAAGTTGTTGGACTTCCAAGTCTGCCTTTTCTTTAAGCTCACTGGTG
Source organism: Bidens hawaiensis (assembly GCF_021521415.1). NCBI lineage: Eukaryota > Viridiplantae > Streptophyta > Magnoliopsida > Asterales > Asteraceae > Bidens > Bidens hawaiensis. The sequence goes on from NW_027495025.1 coordinate 109,337, forward strand.
AAATCAGCCACAAAATCTGCTAATTCCTGGGATTTGATAGCAGTCCTAGGTTCATATGTTATATCATATGCACTTAGCTTTACTGCCCATTTTGCCATTCTACCTGACATTTCTGGTTTTCTCAAAACAGACTTAATAGGATACTTAGTTTTAACAAATATAGGGTGAGTTTCAAAATAATGCCTAAGTTTAGTAGATGTCATATTAAGGGCTAAAATTAATTTCACAAGATAAGAATACCTGGTTTCAGCATCCAAAAGACTTTTACTTACACAATATATGGGGTGTTGTTGACCTTCGAGATCCTTAGCCAAAACTACACTTATAGCATTATTTGATACAGCAAGATATAGATATAGAGATTCACCTTCCTCGGGTTTTACCAGTAGAGGAGCAGAAGAAAGATAAGCTTTTAAGGATGCTAAAGCTTTCTCATGCTTACGGGTCCATTCGAACCTTTTGTTTTTCTTCAGGATATCATAAAATTCTTTGCATTTTTTTGAGGATTTGGATATGAACCTGTTGAGCGCTGCTATCCTGTCGGTCAGCCTTTGAACATCCTTGACCGATTCTGGGGATTTCAGATTTAGGATAGCTTGTATCTGTTCTGGACTCGCCTCTATCCCCCTTTTGGTGACCATGTATCCCAAGAATTTGCAAGCCTTCACTTCGAAATGGCATTTCGAAGGATTCAGCTTCATGTTGTATTTGTCGAGGATATCAAATGCTGCCTTGGGATCTTGAAGGTGATCTTCAGCTTTTTTGGACTTCACCACCATATCATCAGTATAGACCTCCATTGTGTCCCCCAGTTGCTCTTTGAACATCATGTTAACTAACCTTTGATAGGTTGCACCTGCATTTCTAAGTCCAAAGGGCATAGCAATATAACAATAAATACATGTGGGAGTCATGAAGGCCGTATCTTCTTGATCTGAGGGCTCCATCTGGATTTGCTGAAATCCTGAGGATGCGTCCATAAATGTCAGCATCTCGTGACCAGCTGTAGCATTCACCATTGAATCGATGTGTGGTAGAGGGAATGGATCTTTAGGAAAAGCCTTATTCAAGTCTGTGAAATCTACGCAAACTCTCCATTTGCCATTCTTTTTCTGTACAACCACCACATTTACTAACCATCGGGGATATTGAACTTCCCTAATCATTTTCGCCTTCAAGAGTCTTTCTACTTCCTCTTGAATGATTATGTTTCTTTCAGGTGCAAACTTTCTTCTCTTTTGATAGAATGGCCTGAAAGAATTATCATTTCCAAGTTTATGTGTTATAATATCTTTGGAAATACATGTCATATCTTCATGTTTCCATGCAAATGTTGATCGCCTTGACTTGAGGAAATCGAGCAATTTTGACTCAATATCCTCAGGAATGCTAGTTCCTATCAGCACTTTGACTTCAGGATCCTCGGGATAAAGAGGTACTTCTTTAATTTCTTTTTCTCTGGCCTCCATTACGCCTCGTGCTGGCTTCTGTAATTGCTACGCCTGCTGGGGTTTGGCAGTACATTTCATGGAAGAGGTGTAGCAATTCTTTGCGTCTTGTTGGTCACTGATGATTTTAATAACTCCCCACGGACTTGGGAGTTTTACACATTGGTGATAAGTAGATGGGACTGCTTTCATCTCGTGTATCCAGGGTCTGCCTAATATATTATTGCAACAAGATAAACAATCAATAACACAAAATTTTTTCATTTTATTTACCCTTTCGACATATATTGGGAGCTTAATCTCCCCAATAGTGTTTTTAGTTTCTCCACTCAATCCAACCAATACTGAGGAACTGGGGATGATCTCATCCCCAGGAATATTCATCTTTTTCAGCACGTCTAATTGAATAATGTTAACAGAGCTTCCGCCATCTATGAGAATCCTGCGAACATAATGGTTAACCACATATAAAGTTATTACCAAACTATCATGATGAGGAACCTGAACATCGACTCTATCGCTTTCATCGAAGGATATAATCCTCTCTTTAGTGAGAAGAGATATCTTTGTTGGCCTGTCAGCCACTTCTAACTTTCTTTGGTCAGCATTTCTCTTTGCAGAAGAATAAGAGGTTCCACAGATGTCGGATCCTCCGGATATGAACATGATTGTTCTTGCATCCGCTGATGGAGGAGTCGGCTTTTCAGGAATTTTCTCGGGATCCTACTCTCTTCCCTTCTTCTTGCCAAGTAGCTCTTTCAGGTGGCCCTTGCTGAGAAGATAGCTGATCTCCCTTCTAAGTGCAATGCAATCATCAGTCAGGTTCCCAAAGTCTTCGTGGAAGGCACACCATTTTGATTTGTCTTTCCATGCTCCTGGTCTCTTCAATTTCCATGGCCACCTGGCTTTCTCACCTAAATCCTGCATGGCACACATTAATCCACCAATATCAACAGAAAAACAATATTCAGAGATTTTAGGATATTCTTCATCATTTTCCTCATCTACTGCATTAATCTTGGGGTTATCAGGCTTGTAGTAAGGCTTTGCTCTATATGATTTTCCCGGAGATTCGAATTTCCTGTTCGTCTGATCATATTTTGGGATATCGACCTTAGAGTTTTTCTTGTCGTCTTCTAGCCTGATAAACCTCAGAGCTCTGCTTCTTGCTTCGTCTAATGACCTGCATGGAGTCATAACTAGATCATCATAGAAAGAGGAGCCTTTTTCTAACCCAAACTTGAGAGCTTCCATTGCTGAAGCTTGGTTTAGATTCGGAATTTCTAGCCACTCCTTACTAAACATGGTAATAAAATCTCTCAAGGATTCCCCAGGATTCTGGGTAACCCTATAAAGATCACCTGTCATTTTCTTAAAAGTTCTACTGCAAGAAAACTGGTTATTAAACATGTTAACTAAATGAGAAAAAGAATTGATAGTGTTAGGAGGAATACTCAGTAGCCATTTCATGGCTGCTCTGGTTAAGGTAGACCCAAACCCTTTGCAGAGACATGCTTCTTTGATTTCCATAGGGATTGGATTGATCTCCATACGTTCTCTATATTGTGCGACGTGTTCCTCAGGATCCGTCGAGCCATCATACAGTTTCATATTTGGGTTTTGAAACCGTTTTGGGATCTGCACGTCGCTAATTGATGGCACGAACCGGGATATCCTTTCACTATCAGTGGGAACTTCAGCTATGGGACGGATTATGCCAGGTGCATTCGATATCATGTCCTTTAGCTTCTGCAATTCTCGAGCTAAGCACGGATTTATGCCTGCATCCAACAAAAATCCTTGATTAGCATTAAATGGAATTGTATTGAAAGAGTTACCCTGATTAACATTCTGAGGAGCGGCTTGGGCGATGTAGATCGTATTCCCAAACATAGTATTTCCTGGAGTGACAAATGGAGTGGTCGAGGTGTTAGCCTGCATCGGGATGAAGTCTCCTTGGTGTATCTCGAAGGACCCTGCAAACTGCTAAGTCTGAGAAAATGGCTGTTGAGGATCGAAGGACCCTGCTGGAGGTAATGCTGAGAATCCTGTTTGTTGCGGAAATTCTGAGGATACCACCAGCTGATAAGGACCTAAGGATCCTCCCTACTGCGACAATCCTGAGGATAACGCCTGCTGATAAGGACCTAAGGATCCTCCCTGCTGCAACAATCCTGAGGATAACGCCTGCTGATAAAGAACAGCCTGATGGAACAATCTTGAGGATCCGGACTGTTGAAACAATCCTGAGGATCCAGATTGCTGAAACAATCCTGAGGATCCCCCCGACTGTGACAATCCTGAGGATCCTGAGTGCTGGAAGAGCGAGGATCTAGGGTTGTACGTCGTTGTTAACTCTGGACGCACCAATCCTGAGGATCCTGGAGGAGTGAAATCCAGAGATCTCGGGATTAATGGCGTGAATTATTCCGCCGGCTTCTTGGCTTTTCTGATATCTTCTAATTCCTTCACCAGCATCTGGTTGGTCTTGTTCTGGCGATCCATCTGTTCCTGTAACCGCTTATAAATAGACAAAAGTTCATTATTAGATACCATAACGGGATCCTGGGGGGATGGTCTCGATCCCAAAAATACTGGAGTAGCAGCTTTCTTCTGAATGTTGTCATGTTTCTTTGGAATAACAGCAACAGAAGGAGGAGGAGGCATGGAAGGTTTCGCTGAGGATTCCGAGGTTTCGCTGTGAAGACATGTTGTGGATATTGAGAGTAGGGTTTCTTTTGAGAATGAATAATGATCAAAGCATCGTTTGCCCCACGGTGGACACCAAATTGTTTCGTTCAAAAATTAACAACTAACTTTTGATCAAATTAGTGCGTGAGGCTAGGTGCTTAATGGTAAAAAGATCGAACACAAATATATGATTATGAGGGAAAAAACCCTTGATTATAATAGTCTTCGTTTCGGTCAAGAGTTTACAACTTAATCTTTAGTCGAATTTGCTTCGGTTAAGGATTATGAACGTAACTTTTGGTCAAATTAACGCTTGATTATTATGATCTCCGGCACCAAAAACCCCCAAACGGTGAAAACTATCACCGTCAATATTATTAATAATGAAATCGGTGAATACAAAGTGTTGGAGCTGATAAGTGATCGTGAGCTAAGTGATACAATGAGTAATAGTAGATAAACAGTGAGTTGTGTGTGACCTATAGATATTATCAGCTCAATATATAATAAGAGATTTACAACTGATATCCCGATTATTCCGGAAACCCTAGACTAAGTCTTCAGCAAGCCGTTACTGCCCACGTTTGTTTGTTGACGAAGTTCAAGCAGTATTCCGTTGTAATCCACGTTCTTATAAACATATTTAACACGTGCTCTTATCTGCAAAATAGTTAGATAATATAGGATAATTGAATTAGTCAACGTACCTTCCTCAGAATAACAGCTTAAGTCAACATCCTCAAGTTATGCTCAATTCCAAGGATAAAAATCCGTACCCAACACTCTTGAAGTCCAACTTGATAGCATATGTAAATTCATGGTCTTCAGGATTGACTAGCTTGAGGCTTGCGCCTAAACCTTCACTGCTTGAAGCTCCATCCGTGAATAGTAGCCAAATCTGGCTTTGTTCAGCAGGAACTGGGTTTGTTGTTCAACTAAACATTCTTCTTCTTTGTGTTGCGGAACTTCTGTGATGAACTCCGCCAATACATGCCCTTTGATTTTTGGTTTGGGTTTGTATTGAATTGCATGTTCTCCCAGTTCGATGGCCCACTTCGCCTATCGCCCATACAATTCTGGCTTGCTTAATACATTTTTGAGCTTATACTCCGTTAGCACATTAATGGGATGGCCTTGGAAATATCCGCGGAGACGCCTGGCAGCATAGACCAGTGCTAGAACTAGTTTTTCAAGCATTGAATACATGGTTTCCAGCTCGGTCAACGTCCTACTTACATTGTAAATTGGAGTTTGAAAGTTCTTTCTGTCTTTCAGTAGCACGGATCCAATGGCGATATAGGACGCTAATAAATACAATGTCAGAGGTTCTCCCGCCTGTGGTGCTGTTAAGGTAGGCAACTCCATTAGACACTTTTTGACCTCCAGGAACGCTTGTTTAGCTTCCACAGTCCATTTTAAGTGCACTTTCTTGAGGCAATTTCTCAAAGTCGAGACAAACAGATAAGATTTAGCCGCATGATTGGCTAAGTATCTGTTAAGCGCCACCAGCTTTCCATTGAGTGTCTGAACCTCCTTAAGGGAGGAAGGTGAAGGCATGCGGGCTACTACCTGAACCTTGTCTGGATTGGCTTTAAAACCCGCGCCTGTTACAATGACACCCAAATATTTTCCCTCCTCCATCCCGAAGGAGCACTTGGCTGGATTCAATTTCATGTTAATCTGCCTGAGGGTCTCAAATGTTTCCTCAATAACTCGGAGCATCTAATCTTCCTCAACACTCTTAATTACCAGGTCATCCGTACACACCTCTAGGTTTCGCCCAATTTGTCCCTTAAATGCTTCATCCATTAATCATTGATACGTAGCACCCGCGTTTTTTAAACCAAATGGCATCATCTTGTAACAGAATGTGCCTTGGTCTGTGTGGAACGTTGTCTTGTCTTCATCACCCGCCGCCATGCAGATCTGATGGTAGCCTTTGTAAGTGTCGAGGAAACACTTAAACTTGAATGGGGCTACCGCATCAACTTTAAGGTCGATTTCTGGAAGTGGATAAAAGTCTATGGGACACGCCTTGTTCAGATATTTGAAATCTATACACATTCGCCATGTCCCATTGCTTTTGGGGATAATGACTAGATAGGCGACCCAAGTCTGAAACTGGATTGGGCGGATGATTCCAGCATGTAAGAGGTCTTGAACTTGTTCGTTCATTTCTTTAGTCTGTTACGGACCCATCTTGCGCTACTTTTGCACAATTGGAGTAAACGCTGGGTTTACTCACAATTTATGCTCTGTAATCCTCCGAGGGGCACCAGTCATGTCCGCGGGTCGCCATGCAAAGATGTCTATGTTCCTCGTAAATAATTGCTTCAATAATGTCCTCACTATCTCATAAATAGCGGGCCCAATCGTTACAGTTTGATCCGGGAACTTCTTGTTTAACACCCATTTTTTTGGCTCGGTCCATCAAACTTGCTTGGGACTTTGCTGGGTTTTGAACTTTTTGTCGTGAAGGAGTGGCGATTAATGCAGATGATTGCTACACTAGTGCGAGTCAGGACTCCCACCGCACCGTGTGTTGTAGAAGGGTGAGCATTAAAGTCACTAATCGCCTCACATCCCAAAATGATATCATGCTTTGATGTCACTAGCAGGACCAAAAATTCGACATCCTCTGTTCTTGAATGAATCCCATCACTAAGAGTGAATGGGAACAATATTACCCCCCACGGATGCATCAATTCGCCTCCGATCCGGACACACGTACATGAATCGGTTTCAACCTCACCTTGTCATCTTCATTCAATTGCTCAAAGCACTATTCGTACATTATGTTTGAGGTGTGGCCCGTATCAAAAAAGACGTAATGAGAACGATAATGGCCAATGAGGGCAGTGATTATCAAAGAGTTCTTGTTACAAGGTCCTCCTTTGACCCGCTGAAAGATTACCGGCTCATTTTTCCATTCCTCGTCATCAAATTCTCTTCTCTTTCCTCCCACTTTGTGTACGCCTTGTATCATGTGGACATTCAGGTCTTTGACTTGTTACTTGGGCGGGCCCTGGTTATCTCGCGCGAGAGCTTTATTAGTCCCTGGTCTTGCACCTTTGACCAAGTGTCCAAGTTTTCCCGACTTCACAGCCTCCTCAATTTCATTTTTCAAAGCTATACACTCATTCGTATTATGACCAATGTCGTCATGGAAAGAACAGTGTTTTTTAGCATCAAGGAACGATCTCCTTGTGAGTGGCTGCGGTTTCCTGAAGTTCATGTTTTCAATAGTGCGAATTTTTGTCGGCACCTTCGACAGTGGAGTCAAGTTATTGGTGACTCGTGCTGAACAGCCCGCCTTGTTTTTATTGCTAATCAAATATCTGGCATCAAATTGCTTTGATCATTATGCGGACGGCTGGAGCCTTAACCAAATCGTTCATTTGTCTTGTGTATTTGGTCACGGAGTTTGAAACTACACTTTTGGCATTTGTTTACAACAACCAGAACTTAAAGTCCTTTCTGTTCTTGCGTACAGTTTTGCCGCGGACATTATCTCGTCCCACGTTTTGGGCATTCCGTCCCTGCTAGTCAGTGTTCTGATCAAATCATCACTTTTCACATTTTTGCGGAAGGCTCCCTGCAACATATCTTTGCTGATCCCGCCGATATTGAGACTTTCATTGTTGAATCGAGTTATGAAGTCCTCGATGGATTAGATGTTTCGCCTCACCACGTTTAATATCTTGGAAGGATCATGAGTATGCTTCTTTTACTGACTGAAATGCTGGGAAAATTTGGCCATAAAGTCATCCCAGTTCTTAATTTGTTCGTCCGGTAACTTCTCAAACCACTCCCGTGCCGCACCAGTGAATGTTAATGCGAACATGTGGAACCAGCAGGGAAGAGTCCAACCGTTGATTCCTCCTACAGTCACAAAGTTCAATATATGGTCGCTAGGATTAGTCATCGCATCATATTTCCCTTCGGATGTTGTGATTTTCGCATTGACCCGGAATGGGGCAGTTGCAATACGTGCAACGAACTTTTATTTTTCGGCGAAGACTGCAGGACAATACAGCTTGGTAAAGTCCTCCTCCGCGTCACTATGGGTATTCGGCATGGCAGACTGTCGCACGCGGCGACTAGTCCCCTCCCAACCATGGAGTCTGCTATCTCCGCTATAGTAGCTGACAGCGCTCGGACGGTATGACGGATCAAAACTTTCCAATTCTTCTCTATAGGAGGGAGGACGTGTAACCCTACGAGGATAACCACGTCCCCTCCAAACAAACTCGACTTCTAAAAACCCTTCAGTTTGAACGCTTTCACGTATTTTACAATTCCTCAAACTTGCAGGAGGAGAAGGAGATCTCCTAGGAGATTCTTCATAATTCAGAATACGAGCACGAAGTCGCTCTTCACGCACCTAATGCTCGTACTTAGCTGTGACATGTTCCTGCAGGATACGGAACCATTCATCAAGGTATAAAGGTCCTCTAGCTCTGGAATTTCGATGTTGGGTCTTCACTGACTCAGAATCATCAAAATCATCTTCTGATGTCAATTCTGTACGAGTCCGGCGAGTTTGCATCGTGAAACGTCCCAAGCACCCGGAGAAGAACCTCCAAGTGCCGTAACACGTTCCAAATTATCCAGAGTAGAACCTCTAGGTTCTTCGACATTAGTAGAACGTCTAGCAATTACAAGAGTTTCCATCGGCCCCTTAGGAAGCTTACTCATATCGTACGAACCAAAAACCAACAGAAAACTTTTGCAGCTCTAAGACCAATACGGATGGCGCCAATGAAGAAACACGAATCTGATCCCCTAAATGGGTCTTGGATCCAATGAATCCATAGGGATGGGTCAAACACAACTACCAACGATATGAGCACAACTTCTAGAAGTCCAGTGACAGAAACCTGCAAAACAAGCACCGTGAGCTCGTTATGGGAAGGACAAGAGGGGGGTCTTCCCGTAACCACCCTCCGGCGTGAGAATAAGTATAGTTCCGATGGAGAGAATGTACTTCAGTATTTAGAATAGATAGTGGGGAGTGAATGTGGGAATGTGATTTGGCCAGCTGTCCCTTTCTGGAAGATGCTCTTGTAACCGCCTAGACACGTGCCCTCATGTGATAGGTTGAGCTATATGGCTCATGTGCACGTGTCCAGGCAGTTTTTATAACCATGCACATGGGACGTATACCTCAACCTATCACATGAGGGCACGTGTCCAGGCGGTTACATTTCAGTCAATGTCTCACCCTTCAAGAGACAAAAGTTTCTAAACTAAAACTTCAGCATAGATTTTATGCTATCCTTTGTTTTTCCCATACTTCTCATTTTCAGATGTTGAAACAAAGAAGCACATACTTTAATACTGCTAACTTCGTGAAAAATAATTTCCGGCAATGCCATTGTCAAAGTAGAATAAGCCTAGTTTCAATCTCATAGGCTTTTTTTTCTACTGTTGTCATGTTTATATAAGTCTTTTTAGTGTACCCAGTAGAATCATCAACAAACAACAATGTTTATAAACGACATCCAAATTTTGCATACAGTCTAAATGGATAGATCTTAAATGAGCTCTAAATCTCTGTTCCCATTTAGAAAAATTTATAACTTCATGAGCCTCGGGAATTTAGTGTGACACTCAATCTCTGAATCCAAGTTCAACATTTGCTGCATGAGTGCGTTCTAGGAAGAGAGAGCATTAAAGTTTGCCAGTATGAAAATTTGAGGACGAAAAATATCAAGTTTGAATGTTTTGGGTATAAAATGACGATGTGTAAAACTTATCGGTAATGAATGAGAGAATGCTTTATAACAAATGTAACACTTTTCAACCGTATGAACAAAAGACGAATGTATGTAATGAAAGACTGATAGTTAGAGTGAATTTTTGGGTAACAGATGTGTGAGTTTAATAACGAATGAATAAACAAATTTATGATGAATGAATGTAATGACAAATAGGGCTGACACGCATGTGTGAATGACTCTTTAGACAACTGTTAGAAATGGTTACAGCCATCAAATGAATGTGTTTGAAACTAACGAATGATCTCAAGAAAACTAACGAATGATCTCAAGAAAACAACGAATGTGTATTCATCATCTTCAAACTTTTTAAGATTCAAAACTATTCAAACCAATCTAAACTAATCCAAAGACCTTCAAACCACAACCAAATCACAAAATTAACCACTCAATCGACTCGTAATTTGATTCTGAACATCAACAAACCAATCCTATCATCACAAACTCATCAATTCATGTCAAATATTGATCGAATTCAAGTCTAACACGTAAAATACTCCTATTGATAATTTAGATCCAGATACAAAAAATCAAAATGAATTGATACAATTAAACAAATCATCGTGAAATTCTATAGTTAATTTTGATCCAGTTAACATCATTACAGAATCTAATTGATCAGTTTTTCAATACTAACAGTCCAAAAACTCAATTAGATTCAATTTGGTACAGTTATGATTCAAATCAGTGATGAATGGAATCAAATAACACTTCTAAACATGTTCAATTAAGCATATGGCTCATATACCACTTGAGAAAACATAGATCTGATTTGATTATGAGTTCATATATTACAGATCTAGCCTTGTGATATGAATTATATTTAGGTATTGATGAATTACGTTAAGTGTGTGTGTTGAGAGTTGAATCAGGCAGAGTAACGAGAGGAAACTAGAATAAATTAGAAATGTTATAACTTAAATAAGTTGCAGGGTATTTATTGAAGATACGTATATTCGGTCTCATTCGTTAGACAATCCCTAACGAATGAGCCACTCATACGCTATCATGCTTTAACATCATTTGTTAACATAATGAATGAACTTATACGTTAGCCTCATTAGTTAACATTCCCTAACGAATGAGAACTAATGACACGCGGGGACACATTCGTTATTAGCTACTCAAAAGAATGTGTCAATACATTAGCGAATGCGTAATATATAATTACCAAAATACCCTTAATACATTAACTAGTATACGAATTACATTATCAAAGACCGAGACGCAAAACCATGGACTAACAATTACCCGATGTTATCTTCATTTTATCAAACAAAGTATGTCAGAGATATCCTAGCAAAGTTCAATATGGTTGATTCTACGGCAGTCAGTACTCCACTACCATTGACTCATAGAATTAGTCCTGATCCCACCGAGGAGAAAGTTGATCAAAACTTGTACTGTTCTATGATTGGCACACTCATGTATCTTACTGCTTCAAGGCTAGATATCATATATGCTAGTTTTCTATGTGCCTGATATCAGTCCAACCGGAAGGTCTCACACTTGATGATCTTCAAGAAAACACTCTGATATTTGAAGCGATGTCAAGTGGTCGTTCTTTGGTATCCACGCGATGATGAGTTCGTGTTGAGAGCTTTCAAGGATTCATACTATGGAAGCTACAAGTAGAATGCTAAATCTATAATTGTCGTTTGTCAATTCTTCGGTAGTAGATTGATCACATGGAAATGCAAGAAACAAGCTTTTGATAAAATCTGGTTTACTTTTTTTTTTAAGCTTAATGGTATAAAGAAATTAGGCGGTGGGAAAGAGAGTAATCCCAAGGTTATGGATTCTAATATTGTGTAGTCCAAACATAATGATTCAACTTCGTGAAATAGTTATGTTTTCAAAAATCCAAAAAGATTTTTTTGATTTTAGGGGGAGAAAATTTGTTTAAAGAAAATCCAAAAACATCATAAATTTTTTAAAACCAAAATCATGCAAATATGTTAAAAGCCAAAAACACTAAAAAATTGCTCCTCAAAATGAGTTTTTGAAGCATAAGGGAAGAGGATAGTACATTGATCATCAATGTTCCAAATCCATTAAAATGTAAGCTAAAAAGGTTGTGTGCTTAATTATATCCGTGTGTTGGTAGGCCTTAGAACAAACAAGTATGGAAAAGTATGTGATATAAACCTAATTTGCCAAATTGAAAGGGATCTTTGTCTTTAGAAAAGTATAGATGATGAAGGTAGAAATGTAATAGCCAGTCATACTCAAGGCTTACGTCAGTTAGATCAACAAGAAATCAGTTTATAAGAAAATGAAAATTGGTTATCATATGATGCTTGGATAGGCCTAACGTGTAAGTATGCTAGATTGCCTGTGATACAAATTATATTTTACGCTACTAGTTAATGGTTAACACTTCAATGGCATATGGTTTTATTGCCTTACATCCTATATTGATAGGATGCTTCAGGGTTCGGACACCATTGGGTCTTTATGCGATTTATCATCTAGGTATTCACTTTTATGAATATTATTTGGCTCAATGAGCAAACCCGTAGTTTATCTGCCAAACAAGTCATTAAAGTGATCACATAAGTACTTTATTTTACAAATTCACTACTGACTTGATTAACCATTAAACACAGACCAGAAGGGACACGATGTATGTAAGCCTTACAGATGAAATCGTGCATGCTCATCCATGGGAATGGACCCTTGGGGATTATTTTCTAGATAGCAGCTATAAAACTCTTTGTATCATATCTAATGGCTTTTTGGTAGACTTGCATGCTTAGGTTCAAGTGGACTACCATATCCTTGATCGTCTTAGCTAATTCTTCATTATTACAACATTTCGATTTGCTGATTTTAAGGATTAAGTCAAGTTGGGGTGACATGGTGAAAATCAAAATAAGCGTGAATCAAGATTAGAGGGTGATAATTCCAGGTATTTTGTGCCTTAATTGAACTTTAAATCATATCTCATAAATTTCAGAAAACTTTTTAAGGGGTTTAAGTGGTCAACAATACCAATGACTCACTTAACATCAGTCATAATAAAGCCGAAACATAAAGATGTGATGGAAGGGCTTTTTGTTCAATTTGATTCCTTCCTCAAACTCATAAAAATATGTGTTTTACAAGCTTGAAAGTTCTTTGTAAATACTTTAAGTCTTTACATTTCAGTCTTTACTGTTTTTTTCTTTAAAATAAAAGGATTTTACACTTCTGATTTATTTTCGACTCTTGATGTTGGGATTCTATCTAGTGAAAAAATCTGTTGAGAATGATGAACAAAGCTTGCGTAAATCAACATGTTTTGAAAGCTTAAACATCAATTGTTTATACAAGATCATTAATTTGTACTTGTTAAAACAATATCTTTTCAGGAAAATGGTTAAAACATAAGTTTTTCTTATTTAACCAAGGTCAATAACTTGGACTTGGTCAAACAGATGAGTGTGAATGCTCATAATTTAAAAATTACTAAAGATTACTTTATGCAACGTATAATTGTTATCAAAATACCCGTCGCATAACAAGTGATATACACGGGGTATATCTAGTAGTCTATTTGTATAAATGTTACACATCGTATATCTTTTACTTATTACATTTTTACTTACAAGCCACCACTGGTCTCTCATTTGAAATATTGATCTAGCACTGTTACTCTGCTCAAATTTATTTGTATCTTGGTGATTTTCCCACCGTTTAAATGATTTGAGGTACTCATAAGTTCTGACTTATTTGAGTGAATGAACAAGTGTGATGGATATGTGAAGTTTACATCAATTATAGATCTGGACAAAGGGCTTTCTTTGTTTAAGTGTTGATATAGTTTTCGCCTTTATATCAACTATATGTCTTCATTAATTTTGAGATTAGTGGGCTTAATTGACAAAATTTAATATCAGAAACCCTAACTCATTCATAACTGGTCTTAAACATGCTTAAAACTCAAATGTAAGTAAACTAGTGAGATAATAGACATCTTTAGGTTCGTAAATGTGTAGGTTGATCACATCAAAAATTGTGTTTTGAAAAAAAATATTGGATTTTGGATTTGGATGCACGTGTATAACACTTATACATCCAATAAGTCAATTTTGACTTATACGGGGTTCTGAGTTTACATATCCGCCAAATAATCAAGTTTGTATTTATACGGAATGTAAATCAATGTTGACTTATACGCTGGTTTGATCAAAAGGTGACTTGTACGGTGTCTTATATGCTGGAAGGTTTATACGCCGTACAAGTTGATTATATATGTTGACAATGACATATACGACAGATAAGTTTGAAATGACCTATACGTTAAATATTTTAATCAGACTTATACGGTGCATGTGTAATACATGATAAATCTAGTTTTAACTGATATATGATTGTTGTGTTTACATATGGTGAATGGTGGATAGAATACTAACCCGAGGCATAATATAATTGCTTATCTAAATGACGCATATCCAAAAGTGAAGGCTTTCAAAGTGATGATTTGTTCTTAAAGCACTCAAGAATCCTCAAAGAAAATACTGAGCACTATGATCCATATGTGTCAATCATAAACGAATTCTGGAAAAATGCAGGATGTTGGAAGTGAGATACAATCTAAGGTGAAAGGAAAGGAGATTGTCCCTTCTAAAAGTGTTATTCAAAAGGGTTGGGATTTTGGAGAATGGGGTACCAGGGTGCAGTGAACCCTATTTCTAATATGAGGACTAGTTTGTCTAAGACCTTACAAATTCCTTGTCCATGTGGTTGTGAATTGCTTGGGACATAGGAAAGGGGGTTATGAAGAAATTCACTTTCATTAGTTGTCTACCATGCCTACTTTGTGCTTAAACTTAAAGTACAATTTCTCAAGTATGGGTTTTGATAACATGAAATTGAACCTTGGGAAGGAGAAGTGGCTGATGTATCCTAGATTTGTGCAGTTGATTATAGAAGATCAGTTTTCAATTATAAAGAAGTAAGAAAAGACTATATTCTTGGATCATATGACTGGGAATTTTTGTGCTAAATTGGCATCTTATCGAGGAAACACAGAAGATAAAGTTCCAAAATTTAGGGGTTTGATTGGGCATCTGAAAGATGATGAATATGTTGCTCCTAATGACAATCAGTGGAGAAAAGATGGTAGTGACTATAACACCCCGGCTAAAGCGGAAACGCCTGAGTGTGACGTACAGATTGCCCAAAACACATGTGACACTATTAAGTGATAATATTATCATTAATTAATTTATACATCAAGTACACAAGTTTATAACAAGAAATACAAGGAAAAATACAATAATAATTAACAACTTGTCCATTTATTAATATAACCTAAGTACTAATGTCTTTGTGACGGCAACATCTTCTAAATAAGGTACCTGTAGCATATATATAAAATAAAGGTCAACTAAATTAATAGTTGGTGAGCTCACACAAGTTTTGATATACGTACATAAAAATCATACAATTCCATGAACAAGTGTAAATGAGCAAGTAAGGTCCTTTCCAACTGGGATTGTGCACCAGCGTACTCAGATAAGCGTAAGTAAGGTCCTTTCCAGTTGGGATTGTGCACCAACGTACTCGGATAATGAGGCCCTTTTCCACTCATAACAATAAATGTATTGAGCGCAAATGGGGGCGTATGATCATACTATCTTGTAGTAATCCATGAGCAAGTAATTTGTAGCAAGTAACAAGTAAACACACAAGTCCATGATGCGAATTGTAGTTTTGTAAATAATAAATCAAAGGAATTGAATTTTGATAGGATATATATGCTACCCCCAAAAGTAATAAAAAGGGTAAAAAGGGGGTGTGAGAAACTCACCTTGAAGTTGAAGACAAACTTGAAATAAAACAGAAAGCGCGTAAATGAAACCGAAGCAATTGAACTTCACGAACTAAAATTAAAAGTACAAAATAAATATTAACTAACGACTTATAACAAGTAGACAAATCGGGTTGTCAGGATTTAGGAGTGTTGAATATACATATTATTATGAAGTTGGATATTATAATATGATTTTATACATTAACGAATTTTAACGAATTTATTACTTAATTATTAATTTAATATTAGTTTACATTACGAGATTAATATCAAGTTTGTATATTTTAAGGGTTACAGAAATATTAGAAATATTGATGTCAACGATATATTTTTATTTTGAAAACCGAATATGTAACGACTTTTAAGGTTTAACAAACGAAAATATCTATACAAGCATATATCTATATATATATATAAGTTAAACTAGTTTTCAAACGAACTTGACGGGTTTGAGATTCATAATGTTTTTGAGTTTATGGGTTTTTAACGGAATTTTAGTTTGAGAATAATCATGTTGGTGTTTGGAATTTATAAAGTTCACGACGAGATTGTATATATATTTATATATTTGTTTCGCGAGTTTTAACAAGCGGTTTGGGTTTGTAAAAGTTGATTCTTGAACGAAAATTGTTAATGGAAAATCAAAACATCTTTTATTTAACTATAAAACTAATATTATTTGTTTTGTATGATTTTGTAAATATATACTTGGTTTATTATATTTAACAAAACAGTTTAAAAAAAATATATGAAAGGGTCTGCTGTGACCCGAGTTCGAACCCGGGTCTCCATGACCAAACAAAGCATACACCACCACTAGACCAATTCAGTATTGTTGATAAAAGATGAAAATTAAAGTTTATAAACACACTGTCATTTTCATCATCATCCTAACAAACCCTAGATTCAATTCCTTTAATCTGTTCCATGTTTGCCCAAACTTTGTTAGGGGTTTTGTTAATCGGATAAAAACTATAACAATTGATATAAAAATTACCTCGTATCGTTACGAATAGACGGAGAACCATGGGTTGGCCGGAACAAAGTTTGACGGCCGATTTGATGTTATTAGAGCGTTGTTTGTATAGATTTAGGCTTGCGATAAGTTTTGGACGATGATTTGGGTACTATTTATAGTTCCAATAGTGTCGATTAGTTATTATTTCGAGTTAATACGATTTTGATTATAATCCGATTAATGAACGATTAATACGAGTTAATTTGGTTGTTAATAACGAAATAAATTTTATATTATTGTTTAAAATTACCGGAGATGACGTTTGGAATATTTAACGGATTAAAATGATGCGTAAACGGGGATATTAGGAGTCGTCGTAAAATCATGGCCGCCGTCGGAATGGGGGGCCGGAAAACCGAAGTGGAAGGTGACGGGAGGGGAGGGCTGGCTGCATTTTTTTCATTATAATTATTATTATATTGTATTTACAATTTCAGCCCTTAGACTTTTATATATCTTTTAAATAGAATTAATATAAATTTACATTTTGGACCTTGTACTTCTAAATTTTATATAAATTAATTAAAAGTTAATGTTTCGGAAATATGTTCGTATTATACTCGGATAGTTCGGGACTCGTTTAAGTAAGCATGTTAGAACTTAGAGTTTCGTTATTGAACAATACGAAATAGATAAACAACGAATAACGACTATAACACGTCGTAAATATTATTAAATAAATAAACAATAATAAAAAAATTATATGAATACATCGAAACATCAAAATGATTCGGTTGAGGAGCACGCATAAAACGAAACTTGAAATATACATTTATATTTATACATATATTCATAAATAAAACCGAAAATTTAAAATGGGTCGGGTTTTCGGGTTTGAAAAGTAACAAATGTTCCAGTGACTCAAAAAGAAAGTAGAGAATACTAAGATGGTTGAGATTGAACAAATGACTAGTTGCGAATGGTATATCAAAACTGAATGTGACGAAGAGGAAGAGTCATAAAAGCCTGTAAGGAAGAAAAGAAAGATGGTGGTCAAGACTGAAGTGGTAACACCTGAAGTACTCCTGTTGATCAACCCGTTTATTCAGCTACTTTTGATCAAGACAAGGTGGTTGATGATACTGAGGATACGTAATATGGTTTGAGGAGATAAGGAAACTACTTGGAGATCCTTGAGCAATGTACAAGTTAAAACAACAACAGAAGCAAAAGCTGTTGATGAGATGGACGAAACTTATGAACCAGGAGAAGTGGTTTATAAAGAAGTTCCTAAAAACTCAAAGGGTAGGAAAAGAAAATCTCTAAAAGATCTAAGTCTCTCGAACTTCAGTTGATTGATGAAGAATAACTAGTAAAAGGTGAGGAGAGACTAGAGCTATTGATGCTCCATTTTTTCAAGAGTCTGTAGTTTAACAATAACATACTGTGGATTGAAGTCGAGATGATATATTGAAAACACCGACTATTCAAGTTACACCCCAGTCACAACAACCAAAAGCCACACCACAAAAGCCAACTCAAGGTCAATCACCATTGTTTGGTAGCATTCCTGACATTAACTTTAATATGTTCGAAGATATTCCACAAAAGTAAGAATATGATGATTTGAAGAAGAAAGTAGAAGATCAGGATGTGACTGATAGCATTATAATGGAGAATGATAGGTTGAGGAAGGAGAATGTGGAAAACAGAAAATGTTTGTAGAAATTGAATCAAATAGGACGGTTCAAGCTTATTTATTAAATCAATACGTGAAATACTTCCTAGTGATTGAAAATAAGTTGGCCATTGATTTGGGAAAAGAAGTTGAAGGCGTAGAAGAGAAATTGTTTGACAAACAAAACCAAGGAGGTTTATCTCAAGAAGAACAGGCTTTTAAAACGATTGTTGATCAAGATAAAGCTGAAACTAAAGGCAAGGGTGTATTGGTTGAAGAAGAACAATAAATTGAGATGTCTGACATTGTAGTGCCTGATATTGTTGGTTCTTCTACTAATGGTGTTCATCCAATTGTTGAGAAAGTTGTTGAAGAACCTATAGTTGAGAATGAAGAAGAGGATGTGGAGAAAGTTGATTATGGTGATTCTCCAATGAATAGTAATGATGATGATGATGATGATGATGATCAGGTTAATGATCCAAATCCTGGTGTAGGAACTAGAATACTTGTTGTGTTTGGTGCAACTCATGATTCTCAAGACACACTACCAAAACAACAAGGTAATACTGAACAACCATCAAAACAAGCTAGAGGCTATAATATTGATGAAGTATTATTTGTTGATCCTATATTAACTCGACCTCCTGCTTTATTTCAATCTAAAGAGTCTTGCTATGAACTTGAAGAGGGGGAGATTGAAGTTGATAGAGTTGAACTCACAAGATTATTCAATGTTAATGAAGAGGAACTTAACTTTGATTTTGAAGCTGATACTAGTGCTGATATAGTTATGATAACAAACAAAAGATTATTCCTTCTAATGATGTTATTTTGGAAGAAGATATTGAGAAAGAGCTTGTTTGTTATGTAAACCGTGATAATCAAGAATTTTCTGAGTTTGATGAAGAAATAGAGGTGCTGAGTCAGGAACTTGATTAGAAAGGTAATCTGGCGGTTAATGAAGAGGAGGTGAGTAGTGAGATACGTGACTTACTCTTGGAATATTACAAGTATTACAAGATTGAGCCTACAAAGCAATTCCTTCATCCATTGAAGTATTACAAGAAGCCAAAGGAACTTACTTTTGGAGATTGTGTTAGTATTGCGTATTGTGAGAAGATCAGAAAGTTTATTGTGGGAAAAGAGTATGGAGTACAATACTTTGAAAATTTGATGTAGTTGAAAACTCTACCTTGGATTGATGTGGTGAAGCTGTGTAAGATGAAGCTATTGTATGCACCGAAGAAAGGTTTTGTACCTGAAAGTTAGGATTTGATTGTGAGATAATCAAAGGGAGATTTTAAGAAGTGGATTGATCCAGAAACATGTGATTTTGTGAAAACTTTGAGATATCGAAGGCCTGACACGTTGATGATCATACCGGTTTATCCTATGGAACAAGACTTTCACGGGCATTTCTGATGGTGGTTATGTTATAGGACTACTGGTGAAGCGATGATTGTGTGGAAAGGAATGTATGTACATGGGATACTGTGAATTTTTTGGATCCCATGTGGTTGATGAACAGTTCAGAGAAAGATATTGAGGTGTTACCCTCGAACAAGCGACTGATTTATGATGACAGAGATATGGATCAAGCGTATGAATATTAGTGTGGTATAAATATGTGCTCCTTATACAAGATACATTATGGAAGTATGTGGAAAAGCATATGGAGAAAATTAGGTGATAACAATTCAAGGAGGAGACTGAACTTATTGTTGAACGTGAAGAAAAGAGGATATAGTCTTCGTGGGCAAAGTTTCAAAACAAGCCATGTGGTGTATATATTCCTACAAATCAAGATAAGTCCTAGAATAAATCTTTTGAAGAAGTTCTAAGGGAGTATCATCAAAGAGGTTTTGGACAAGATTGAAGATATTGAAAATCATGACCTAGCAATATCCATGGGGGGAGTTTGTTAGTACTTAAATGTCTATCCCTTAGGTCTTGCATGTATTAGATGACGGTTTGAATGTGTTTTGTAATGTTTAGTGCTTATAAGTACCTTATACAGCGTATAAGACTTACACCGCGTGTAAGTTCTTATGGGATGTCTATAAATAGTTAGTGACCTTATAAGCCATAGATAGGTCATTCATGAGTACATGCTTGGTAAGAGTGTCATATCATCACTGTACTTGGACTGTTAGTGATAATATATGAAGATATAAATAGATCTCTTGTTCATTTCACATTGTTATTGATTCCGCATGTAACATTTAAGAGTAGATATCAGTTTGCATGTAAGTACACGTCTATTACACGATCCTACACATGGTTTCAACATGTAGTAATACTGATCTTAAGGTAAAATTTTAACCTTCTGTTTTATTTTTACTTTGTTATTTATGCATGTGTCACAGCTAATAACTTAATGGAAAGTAAACTATATACATGGGAAAATTCGTTGTATAGGATAAAGATTGTGGCTGATAGGTGGAGTTCACATAAGATTTGTGACAAATTTAACCTTAAGCATATCATAAAGCTACTGAAAGATTTGTGTAAAGTTTAAAGTGGACAATTTTATCTACAATCCTCATTGGTATGTACATAATATTGTCAAAATTAAAGTGTAGTTTAGGATGTTACTAATCAATATGATCTTATGTTGCGATCTTTCTCACAAAAATATTTATTGCTTATCATATTTTGTTTTTATATTGATTTTTCCCGAATACTTGAAAATTACAAATATATTTCCGGTGTGTTTTTGCATAAACTTTAAAAGACCAAGATTTTAGGTTTGTTTTAGGTTAAATTTTATAAATTCAAAAAGATTTTATTTCTGCTTTATTTTTTATCCATGAGTTATGCGACTTTAAAATTGATAAATCTTTTGTTTATTACCGCTTTGATTCAAAAGTTTTACCCATGTGTTTTTAGTTAATATTTATTGGATTTTTACCAAATATGAGGTGTGATAGGTAAATTATTATTTTTACAAGGGAAAATTCGTGCCAATGAGCTTCCTATGAAATTCCATTCATTTGCTACGAAATTGTCGCGAATGGAACCCATTACCTTTTTAATTCTAGAGAATGAGCTTCGTTCGTTATTCTACTAATATGCTTTTGTTTCATTCTCTATTGTTTGTAGCGAATGAGAACACATTTGTTATTAGCTTACCGAATGTATAAGGAATGAGTGGTCATTTGTTAATAATATAACGAATAGACTCATCCGTTGGCTTGGAGTACGTGACAAGTTTTGTATCTGCTATATATATACTTAGAGATAATGAATGGTAGTTCATTCGTCTGTCACTGTTTACTCGATAATCCCTCTCTACACAAAACTCTTGCAATTTTTTCCAGAATCAACTTGAGCATTTTAATCTTATTGATCACCATAGTTAATCATCGAAAGGTAGTACATCATCTTTTTGATGATTTAATTGACGAGTTAAATATATTTAATGGGTTTTTGACTGAAAAACCCTATCGGGCCTAAAATTAATTAATTTCTTATCAAAACTTGATCTAATATTGAGTTAGAATGAGCCACATTGTTATTGATGAATTTTTGATCAATTTTAACCATGTTTTGATGTTAATGGTTATTGTTAGGGTGCAATATGAGATTCAAATTGCATATTGACTTTCTGGTGTTCAATCAATATTGACTTGACTTTTATGTCAACATATTCATTCATTATATGATTTTTTTAGATTCATTCATTATGTATATGATTTCATTTGTTAAGATATAACGGATGTCATTCATTAGGTGGTATTGTTAACAAAAGACCCTCATTCGTTAGTTTTTCTAGCGAATGAGGCTTATTATCAATATCTAGTAGTGAATGTGTCTCGAAAGTTTTATATATAGCGAATGAGGTCATTTGCGGATAAAATTTTGGCGAATGTGTTGTTACCATTCGTTATCACTTATGTGTTTTAAAGAATAAGGACATCTTGGTCAATTTTAATGATTATTCCAAGTTTTAACATGTTTGTTTTTCACATAAATGGCTAATCCAGGCAAGGTTGATATTCCAATTGATCAGCAAGAGCATCCAATCATTCATCTAGCTGAGATAATTCAAGAACAACAAGTTGAGCAACCAGCTACTTATCCTGAGGTACAATAAGAAGGAGCTGAATCTGCTGATGCTCGTTGGGTTGCTGACAAGAAACACAACGTTGTGGCTTTCTTGGGTCAAAAACTTCTTTGGTAGAGCAATGTTTGGAGATGTTATTATATTCTTATGCCTGGTCGAATATCAATAGAGCTATTTCTACCAATTTCTCGGTTTATTGTAGCTTCATTAGACCTTATTGGGAGATGGCTTAGTATGTTTCGGGTTTTAGGAGGTGTTGTTATCACGGTTAAGCTGATAAGGGAGGTGTTGGGTTTTGGTGAAAATGACAATTATATGTATAAGTATCATAAGGAGCTGATCAAAGGATTATTCAGGAGATTTAAGTATCACTACAACAAAAAGGGCTTTTAAGTACACACAAAAGCGTTCTAAAATGCTATTTTATAGGACCTTTTATTTAATAGGATCAATGAGAAAAGTGTTTCATGTAAAGAGGTTGTAATAAGTCTCGGAACTCAAAAAGCGTCCTAATATTCTAAATAAGATTATGAAACCAACTTTATGGTCGCATAATATATCCATTAACAACCAAAAAAGCGTCCCAATAAAAACATATTAGGACACTTTTACAATGTTTTAACATGTGCTTACTTACCTTTAATCTTTTAATACACATTCAAGCGTCCTTAAAAATTAATTTATAGGACCTTATGATGTAACAATATGGGTACTTTAGTACCAAGAAAAAAGTCCTGATATCTCAAATAAGATTATGAAACCAATTTTATGGTCGCATAATATATTCGATAACAACCCAAAACGCGTCCCAATAAAAACATATTATGACACTTTTACAATGTTCTGACACGTGCTTACCTAATTGTAAACTTTTGATACACATACAAGCGTCCTTAAAAATTAATTTATAAGACCCTTATGATGGAAAGTTATAGTACCAAGAAAATGGTCCAAATATCCCAAACAAGATTTTGAAACTAAATTTTATGATCGCATAATATGTCTATGAACAACTTAAACAACGTCCTAAAATAACATATTATGAAACTTTTACAATGTTCTAACATTTAATAGAAAAAAAAATCAAAGTCCTAACTAATCATATTATACAACCCTTATTTAAACGTCCACACAAACAATTTTACGATACGGTTATGGACATCTAAATATTTAAAGAAATAAAATTTCATTACATTAAGTAAACTTGTTCATAACGAAAACACTAAACATAAATAAGTTATAACATTATCCAACATAAACTCTTGTAACATTCAACAAAAAAATTAAAAGCAATAAAAGAAACAAGCACCATAAAATCCGGAGTCATCATGCGTCCTCAATCCTCACGAACTACCTACAAATAAACCATCCATGTATAAGCATTAAGTTCCATGTTATTAAAATTATTCGTATCACAAGTTTAACAAATACATACCGAGATGAATGGACAAGGCCATGCGATGGATGCACCGATACAATCTTGAATTGTGAAAAATAACCCATATGGTCTCACCAACTTTTCATCTAGTTTTATTGGTACTTGAACATTTACCTAACACCAATTTGGTCCAATCTCTGTACCACCAACTAGCTCATTTAGGTCCAGGCTCTTCACCCATCTTCTTACTATAGGCTCAGTAGGGTTTTGAATGCTTTTGAGGAAAAATTCATCTCCGACCTAGATTTAGTTTTCAACAAATAGTTATATATTAATCGCGAGTCATTATAGTGCAAAATAACTTCACAAAAAGAAGGTTTTACACTAACATGCTAACATTTTATAGTTAAGAACTAATCAGATGAACCTTACCTCTAGTGATACGGTTGATAGCAAGATAAAGTGATTTAATTTGATTTATAACACATCAATGATCAATACTTGATATAAAGACCCTCTTATTACTAATTTTAACAAATTACAAACAAATATAACTCAAGCTAAGCTAGTACATCTAAATATGAACCATTTATACTTATAATAAATTCAAAGAAACAATGACTTGTTAATATCTTTTTTGACCTGTTATAAGCAAATATAACTTAATACAAGTACCACACAAATATGAAATGTTATAACACGTTACAAACAAATATATCATAAACCAATTCATTAAAATAATGTTCTTACATAAATATGATAACATGACAAAAAAGGTTTAAATTTTCCATTTTTTCATGGATGGTGTAACGATTATAAGTGAGGGGATGAATTTAAGTTATTACTACCAAAATGCTATATAGTATTCTTACTTCAGGTTTTTCCAAAATGTCACCCACACATATTTTTAAAGACTAAATTAATACTATTAAAGCACGAAAGGGTATAAAACAAACATATTCAACCTGAATGTAGTGATTGTTGCTTCAATCAGAAATTGAAGTATAATAAACTTCATACACAATTACACATTCATAAAAATTAAAACATAAAAGAAAATACATGTAAATACCTCAATGAAATCTTTATTATAAATTTGTTTCAATCGTAAATTTATGTATTTGTATCAAAACAATAATCTCACTACTACGATTATTTAATGGCATCGTACGTTAAACAACTCTTTCTACCATAAAAAGCATATTTAAAAAAAAGACCATTTACAACTAACATTCAACTATTACTAGATTTTCTTGTTTTACAAATCTATATGTTTATTTTAAAGAAAAAAGCAAGCAAGTCAACTAAAGTAGAATTTTAAGCAATCAAATAGAGTAATAAGCACTTAACTAAAACCAATGCAATAAAGGGTACACGATAAATCAATATAAACGAGTTTGCTTACATTTTCAAGTGGATAACTTTATAAACTGCTCTTTTATAAATTATATATTGTTCTGTTTTCTGTCCAATAATGTTGGCTGCAATATGAAAAATATATATATATAAGTTGCTCATATAAGTTTTTTCCTAGAACTTCTATTAGCATTATCAGCGTTTGACTTACATATGAATTGCTGCAGAACAAATCAACATATAATTCTTATTAAGGTTTTCAAGGGGATCAATTTTTATAGCTAGTGTGAAAAAAGAAATATGGAATTTTGGTGCTTTATAATTAGGATCGAGCAAATCAACATATAATTCCAATCTACTTATAGATCTATAAACCAAAAAAACAATCAGTTCCAATTTGGGCACTAACCCAATTCCATGATCTGAAATTACTTCAAACTTGAAGAAAAGGAAATTGAAGCACTTACGGTACTCGGATAACCTTCTAATTAAAAAAAATAACCACCCCTCAAAGTAATCTTCATCTCATTGGCGGATAATATCTTCAATCTCGTTATACTCTCCTTGAAAAATCAATGCGACTTGTAGCAACTGATAATAAGGTGCTAGAGAGATGTGAAACCCTAAAAACGTAATTTTTTAGATCGTGTCACATCTGGAATATAATTTGGGTTTAAACTTTTAGGATGGCGGGGGTTCAAGGTTGGGTTAAAATTGGGTTTAAAATTTTGAAAGTATGTTTCGTTGATATTATTTTCATTCTAATTTTTATAAAGTCTCTAATTTTTATAATGACTTTTAAGAAAATATACAGAGTGTGCAACTATGCATAACAATTTACTACGGAGTATAGTTTACAACTAATGTTTTACCTGGCGTCAGGTAGGTCGTTAAAACTCCGGGGCGGTGGTAAAATTCAATCGCTGATTGTACTAGAGCTAAAACCAAATTAAAAGATAAAAATTATAAATATTGAGATAGACTAATGGGGCGACATTAGTAAGTAAAACTCGAGTCTTGGTAAAACATGATCGTTTTCGATTCTAGGCATTGAGGCGACGATTGTATAGAAATTCGGTCGTTTTCGTCACAATCGTTACGACACCAGAACTAAAACAAACAAAAATAAAATAAAACTGTAATTCAATCGTTTTTCATTACATTTGTTACGTATCAGAAACTAAAACAATACAAAATGTCTTTACCAATAAGTGTCGCAAAGTGGCCCAATAGCAGCTTTATGGTACCAAATCTCTTGCTTATATAATAATAATAATAATAATAATAATAATAATAATAATAATATGCACACAACCACCATCATACATATACTTGATCCTAATATACATACAACCATACACAAAAACTTATAGAATAACCATAATATAAAACGAAGAAATGTGAAATTAAAGCTAAAACCTAATAAGATCAGTAAAAGATGGTTCCATTAAACCTCGTAACCGCGTCATACCAGCGGTTAAAGTAGCGTCGGACCAGCCGAGCGCCTTTGGCTAGGTCGTCTAGTGGTGTGATTATTGTTGGTCGGCGATAGTGGCTTCACAAGAGATATAAATGAGTGCGACAGTGAAATGAATGTTGATAGCTTGGAAGTTTAGGGGTCGAGATATATTCATTAGCGAAACCAAGAGATGAGGGTGAAATTTGAGGGAAATTCCATACGAATTTGGAGTTGGAGGCGGAGGCGGGAATTAGTAGCTTTAAATTTTAATTTTCAAGAATTCTTTCAATAGAAAAAATTTAAAAGTATACCTACTTTATATGTTTATCTATAATATATATAAACGAAAGTTTTAAAAGCTCTCTGGTTGCTTCTTATATTCTCTCAAGCCGCCAGATTGCATTATTTATAAATAGAGGCTTCTCATGCATTTGACTCAAATTCACGAGTATAGGTATCACCAAACCCAGATATTCCTTAAACGGGTTATTACATCTCATATTAAGTTATGTTATAATAAAACAATAGCGAATATGCGCCCTATAAAACATATGTTTTATGACTATAATATCAAGTGTCCTATTACGATGCATTATAATAACACCATAATGATTAAGCATCCTATAAAGGTTAAAGTTATAAGACTCAAGTGTCAAGTGTCCTATTAAGTTATGTTATAACAAAACTCTAGTGAATAAGCGTCCTATAAAACAGATATTTTATGACTCAAATATCAAATGTCCTATTACGGTTTATTATAATAACACCATAATGATTAAGAGTATTTATAAAGGTTAAAGTTATAAGACCATAGTGTAAATGTCCTATTAAGTTATGTTCTTATATGACATCGACTAGAAAGGGTCCTATAACACCGAACATTTATGACTTAACTACAAAATGTCCTATTAACTTATGTCATAATAAGACCTTGAGTGATCAAGTGTCCTATTACATTACTACATAACGGGACACCAACAACTACTTGTCTTATATGTTACTTTATTAGGATTTAGATTTTAAGTGTCTTATTAAGTTATATGATAATACGACCCCAAAGAATCATCCATCCTATTAAATAACTTTTTAGGACATCGGTTCTGTAGCGTATATTTTAAAAGGACCTCAAATGTTCATTTGTCCTATTAAATAGATTTTTGGACCCTATTTTACAAGCGTCCCACACAAAAGGTCCTAAAAATCCCTTTTTGTTCTAGTGTATAATGGTGATCTCAACAAGTCTCAGTACAACAAAGCACAACTCTGTGAGCAATACAATTACTTATTACATGTGTTGATTAATTGTTTTGGAGTACAAGGAGGTGGATTTGATCAATGTAGGATTATGCTACAGTATGCTATGGAAGCTTTGGTGCTTAACAAGCCATTCAACTTTTAAGAGATGGTGTTTTATCATCTTAAAGAAAATTTCACCACGAGGACGCGCAAGTTTTTGTTGTATCCGCGTTTACTACAAATGATCATCAATCATTTGGGGCTTGACTTGATTAAATATCCAGCGAATTGGGACGATATTATTATACTAGAGCACATGAATGAAGACACAATGAGAAGAATTCAAGTATACAGAGGTCAGACTAAGCAGACAAGGCCAAAGTATAAGAGGTATATCAAGCGCCACTTAATGATCATTGGATTCATGACGATTAATATTCTGAACGTGAAGGTGGTGAGGGTCATGGTGGTGATGGTAATGATGGTGATGTGGTCATGATGGTGGTAGTGGTGAGGCGCTTAAGCTATGGGTAGAGTGATTGTGGTTGTTATTCCCAAGGAAAAGACCTACAAGGGGTTCAAGTGTATTTATACAAAATCAAGCACAGGTGGTTACAAGTTTTACTCTAGTTGTTATTCCAGTTTCTAAAACTTCTATTGTTTCTCCAACAGTAGTGTCTACTCCTCCTCCACCGGTTGCTAGTAGTACAGCAGCCTCTTAAGATGCAATATTTCTTCCATCCTGAGACCTTTGTTCCATTCTAGCTAGTTTCTCGTATCTTCTACACAACAAGTTGCATCTACTCCTAGCCCCATTGTGTCTAGTGGAATAGTGTCGAGGCCTAGACCGTTGGTAACTTTCATGTCTTTTAGCCGTTCATAGGGTCCTATGATGCATGTTCATCCTGGTTTCACAGTCTATCAGTGGAGAATCAAATGTTTCATCTAATAAATTTTATTCATTTTCAAGAAAACCCTATGCATGCTAATCGTTTGTTTCAAGAGACGATGTGAGAAGATCATATACAAATGATCAAGGGATGAAATATTTGAAGAAGTAGAACGATGAATTGGGAGCCCTGATGGCTGCTCAAGGGGAGAAGATATCCAAGAAAGACAAGATGATCTTGCAGCTTCAGTGCAAAGAAGATATGTTAAAGAAGTTTATGGATCGGGATCATGACAATGATATTGAATCGGGAGGATTTGATCAGCAACCAGGTGCCTCATCATTGCCAAGCAAGAAGAGATGATCCTAAAACTTCAGTGCAAAGACGATATGTTAAAGGAGCTTAAGGATCGGGATTACAAAAGTAGGAGGATTTGATCAGCAACCGTGTGCCTCGTCATCTGGTCATATGCCTGGTGAGGGAAGTCGAGTGGCAAACAGTTGTTGGTATTCCATGACTCGACTTAAGTCCAACCCATCAACACGATGAAAGTGAAGATGATATTATTTGTTTACATGAAAGGGGTTGTGATGAGCATGGTGGATGCTGGTGAGATTGAGGAGGGAGAGTTTGTTGAGCATTGTCTATCAAAGGAACAAATAGGAATACAGATGAACCTGAACAAGGAAGATGTGGAAGAATTGGAGAATCGGGTGGATGTGGAAGTGGAGGATACTGAGGATGTGCATGTTGATCCGAGTGTTCCATTCGGGAATACATGTTTTGACGATGTGGAGATGGAGGATGTGACGGCCTAGAATACCGTAATATGTATGATGTTTTAACACAGATGATGGGATTCCGTTTTTCAGTACTAAACATTATGAAAAGGCCAAGGAGTATTTTACGAAAGAAAAGGAAAAATAAAAGGGTAAAGAACCAGATATTGCTGAGACTAGACAAACTTCGGATGGTATGTTCCAGTATAACTCAAAGAATATGAACAAGTTGATCGAGAGATTACGGTATGCTTAGAAAGAAGACTACTTACAATCCAAGGCCAGAATGTCGGCATTCCAGATGAAGAAGTTTTTTTTTTACATTGAAGACGGTTAAGAGAGATATAGTTTTTTTTACTAATGTTATCTCAATTCCCAGGTGATGAAACGAAAATATGTTGATGCGATCGATCCACACACTAGATGTAGAAAGTTGGTGTTGAAAGTGAAGCTGCATCGCACGTTAAAGAAAATTCCCTTAAAGACTTTACCTCAAAGCTTTATAGGAGCTTCAATAGGTTGTATTGAGCTGGCTATGAAATTCCAATGTGTTTTTGTTTGTCAGGCATATGGAATTCATAGTTTTGACGATTGGAAGATCAAGCGAATCAAGATATGAAGACGACAAATCTCGAGACGAGGGAGAGTTCGTTTCCACATCGGAAGTCGCCTCTTTCTTTGATAACCGTATTTTGTAATAGTTTAATGTATGTGGCAGTTTTGTAATTAATGTATTGTCCATTAGCTATGGGTTGTATAGCGAATGAACAAGTTTTGTGGGTTCATTCGTTAGGGAATGTTAATAAATGAGAATTTAACGTATAAAGGTCATTCGCTATGGGATGTTTAGCGAATGGCGTAGTGAATGTGGCTCATTCGCTATGCATGTATAGTGAATGAGTCACCATATCTATATATACTCATTGTAACTTATTCATTTATAACAGTTCTTATTATTATCAATTTCCACTTGTTGCTCTGTCAAAATTTACTCTCAACTCACATACAAACACATAGTAATACCTAATTGAATAACAGTCAATCATGTCATAGCCTAGATCCAGCTTTAACGAATCATGGTTTCATCGCCGTGGATTCTCAGAACATCAGTTGTTTGAGATGAAACAACTGTTGTGAATTTTACATAAGTTATTTTGATTGAATCATCAGTTATTCTTGACAATGCCGATGGACTATGATCAAAATTTGACTCTTGATTATCCAATGATGTGAAAGTAATCTCTTTGCCTCCATTGAGTGAATCAGTTGTCTGATGCCAATTCTCAATTTCATCTGAAATATAATTTTGGTTGAACCACTAAAGTTTTAAGAAAATTTTGAAGAGCTTTGATCAACAACTAATATTTAACCACTCCATTCAACAAGTGAAACTCGTTTGAACAGTTGTGATGCCTCAGTTGTTTGATACCAGTTTCACATCTCATATTTACTAGAAAGTTTCAGTGGAGTCACATTTGGTAAAACAACTGATGGAACTTGTTTTTGAAATATTGATTCTTCCTCAAGTTCAACAACACAGTTGTAAGGGGTAATAGAAGTATAATTATGACGTGACTAGGTGTCATTATAGCCAATACCAAATTTTACATTACTGTTGGATTTTTTGTTCAAAGGCATTTGAAATCCTTTACTGGATTCAATTCATTTTGCCATAGTTTACTTGAGTTTGTTCTAATTTTTTGTTGAATTCATTGTACCTTTTCCGCAAATTTTTTGTATAAGCATTTTTATATGACAAAACATGTTCCAATTTCAAAATCTCTTTTTCTTTTTCATTTAACTTACTTTTAAGTTATCTTTGGATTTTGAAACTGCTAATTCAAGTTCAACAACTTTCTTTATCAGTTTTATGTTTGCCAGTTTTATTTTGCAAATGCAATGATGCAGTCATTAGAACATAAATATTGACAAATCTCAGGTGTTACTTCATTAGCGGCAGTTTGGAGTGCTATATCACTTGTCATCGGCACTTGAATAATTTCATTGTTGAAATCATTCTCCGGCTTCTTTTCTTCACTTGAGCTCTTTCACTTGGTGGACTGGTGAAATACACTAGCTTGGGGACGAGGTTGCCATGGACTTATCTTGGAACAACCTTAAGAAGCTCATGCTTAAGAAATTTTGCTCGAAATATGAGCTCGAGAAGTTAAGAGTTTTAGAAATTAAAGAAGAAAAGTGGGCATAATAGTACCTACAATGATCAGTTCCATGAGTTGAGCCTCCTCATCCCGCATACGGTCATTCCCCTCGAGCGTGCCATCGCAAAACACATATCGGGTTTGCCTATGCAAATCCATGAATCCGTCTGGGCTCGAATCCTCCAAGCCCAACAACTCAGCTTCCTACTACTGAAATAACAAAAAAAGTCTAACTCCCAAAAATATGCCTTCGCCCAACCGCAAGGCCAACAAGCCCCCACCAAAGCAAGAAACGCTATACCGGCCCGCACCCTTATTGCAACACTTACCAATGCCACAATCCGACTCAATCCCCTTGTTGGGTGTGGACCATTGCAACTATTACGTCTACCTCACCCAATATTGTCGAGAAGCACCTCGTGTGCAAGCCGATCCACTATGGTTTTCACCATCGAACCCACCTAACCAAACCATACCCCATGCTCTAATCATCACCCTCGTTGGGATTAATACAATTGCGGTTATCCAAATCACTTCTGCAACAAGTGTCCTCGACCCGCTAAAGGTTACCAGGCCTATGTTGCACCTCTACCCTACTACGAAATCCAAGACTACCAACCCCAAGTTCCCCAACTCATGGCTTCTCAAACTCCTCAAGCCCAAACCATGGTCGTTCAAGCTTTTCAAGCTCCAACCCCTAAGGCTTCAACTTCTCAATCCCAAGAAACTCTAGTAACTCAAGGGTGAGCTTCAACCATAAATGCTCATCAATCTCGAAATTCGAACGACGTGGTGACCGGTACGTTTCTAGTTTACAAGTACCATGCTTTGGTATCATTTGAGCGGGAGCCTATATGAGTTTTATTTCCTTTAAATTCAAAATACATACTTAATGTGCCCTATGGTAAATTATCTCTGCCCTTCATGGTAGAGTAGCTAACGGTAGTGCGATCCTTATTGACTTTGTTGTTCGTAATTGCACACTTAGCCTTAATGGACAAATTTTTTCTATCAATCATATACCTATACAAATGGTTAGCTTTGATGTCGTCGTTGGTATTAATTGGCTCTCTTGTCATTGTGTCAAAATTTTGGGTTTCTAGAAACTCATCCGAACCCCTATTGATGGGGTGTAATGCTAAACTTTCCCGGAGAAAGAACTTTCCCTAAGCTTAAACTCATGTCATGCCTTGAAGCCCAACTTAATTTGCGCAAGAAGTACGTCGAATTCTTAGCTCATGTCACCACAAAAGCCCATGAAGAACTTGAGCAGTTGGTAAACTTGGAAATCCCTTTGAAACTTCAGCACCCAAAAAGTTAAAGAACTTCTAGGCCCTAGGCTTACTGGTTAGATTATGAAATGGAGCATTAGATATTCAGTCATATCAACTTTGGTCCATGAACAAAATTCCTTTTGCTTCTTGTATACTCCATGTTCTTACTTTTCCTTTTTACCCACCACATCTCTTTGTCACCATCATACGCCAAGAAACAATTCCCGATCTATCACCATATTTATGATAATAATTCTTACCAACTTTTGTCACAAACTGTTCTGGATGATCAGATGATGTGACATTCTGATTTGAGTTCTTCATGATAAGCAATTTCTTTTGTACTCTAACTCATTGTTCTCATATATTTGCTCTCTGGCAAGATTTCTTGAGTTCTTCATGATCAACAATTTCTTTTGTATCTAGAACATCAACAGTAGTACCAACTAAGTCAACACCAGATTATTGAACATTCTTGAAACAATCACCGAATCGTCTGACTAGCTTCTGATTCATATCATAATAGAGAGCCGTCAACCCACTCAGACTAGTTTGTAATTCCATGTTCTTACCATCTTTCTTAGCATTACTTTCTTTCAACTATTAATACACACATCCTTAACCACCTATTCTTGTTCCACTACAAGCAACCTTCGTTGAAAAGTTGAACATCAACTGGCGTGGAGCCAACATTGGTTTCAGTAGCAGACTGATGTACATCAATTTCTACTTTCGAGCTTTAGGTGGACGGACCACAATCACTAGTTCATATGTGGCTTGATTAACAATAGGTTCTTTGAGAAAAACACTTGATCTAGGATCTCTCCTTCTTCTCTTTCTTGGAATTACACCAGTTTTATCCTCTTGATCACTCTCAATTATCTGATCTTATACAAAGGGATTGTTTGAGGAGGCTTCAAAGCAGTTCACTGTAACATTTCATTCACAACAGTCATTTGTTCAGGTGTAGGCACAGGACATTGTGCCTCTACATGTTGTTGTTTCTCCAGCCGAGGTGATAGTGGAGGGTTTTCTGCCTCATCATCAGACAATACCTCATATGTAGGAATAGGTTCTTGATGAGCAAGTACAACATGTTCTTCCGCAATAAACACAAGTATAACAATGATTGTATTAGCCTCTATTTCAACAAACTTTCCAAATTTGACAAAAGGGTGAAGTCCTTGGTATAAAACCTTTGTGACTTTCGACTTCTATTTCATGAGTCCAAAATATGCAGGACCCATGGCTTTAACATCCAATGTCTCAATAATACGTTCCAAATAAGTCTAATGAGTATCAAAAACAATTTGTAGAAATTATTAGTTCATGATTTGTTGTCTGCAATTGATCGAATATGCTAGGAGTAGTTTAGACATTGTATTACATCGTTATATGCCCATTCTCTAAGTGTGTTTATAGATTGGGGTCCATTCGTTAGATTAAGCAGCCCAGTCGTCACAGTAGGAGCTCAAACAATTAGGGTGTAGTGTATGAGGCCCATACATTAAAGTAATGCCCATTCGCTAAGGGTTTAAAGAAAATTGGAGGTCATTCGTTATGGGAAGCCTCATTCGTTAGTGATTTAACGGATGAGGAGGATGCCTATAAATAGGCCTTCCCTAGTAAATGTTTATAGAGATATGTGCTTGTTTATTCCTTAAGTAACGTTATGATGCCTAATTCTCTCCAGAATCGAGCTTAATCGTATTTATGTATGAATCCTTAGCGTTATCAATAAAGTAATCATTTTGCCCGATCATAGTTACTTATCCTCTCGTATATCATTGATGTATCCAAATGCAACTAGATCTTGGCTTGTGTGACGTTTCCAAAGAATCCAGGATATATCAGAAACATCTACTTCTTATTTCCCTTTAGATTGCCCACCATCTCATCAAACGCAAACTTTGAGTAGTTGAAATTCCAATCCATGATTAGAAAAACAATAGCTAATGTCTGACTTTGAATAGTTTCATCAGAACCACCCATTCTACCTGCAACACAACTCACAAAGTTGTGAGCCAAAAACCTCCAATACAGATGTAACAACCTCTTTTAAGTAACATGATAGTTTCCCTCGTACCATCCTTTGTAAAACTTCAAATACCAAATCTTTTGAATACTCAGTATGATGTTTAAACTGATCTCCAAATAGCAATGTATCTCGAATGATTGATTCAGAAATAATTATCTGCTTGTTCTTGATTACACACTCAACGGTACCAACTCCCCCTTCACTTACGGGATTAAACTTTTCCTTGCACCAAAAACCAATAATAAGATCCTTGTAGATGACAAGGATTCTCTCTAACGGAAAGAGATATTCTACAAGTGTTAAGCCCGACAATTATAGATTTAAACTCCTTGTGAGTAGGAAGTGGATCAGATAGGTAACCAAATATATTATGAAATCTACAAACTTCAGTTGCGCTTGATAGGCCATAATCTGCACCAAACAAGCCAAGTTAAATCCATTACATTATAATAATTTGGCATAAAGGTCATGGGAAACACCCCTTTTATCTGGTCAACACAAGATTAGGATTTTGGTTAACAGCAATTTGATTTCGGTTTCACCCTATGATTTCGGTCAAACATATGATTTCGGTTAAACCAAAATCCGAGTACCCAAATGTCTTCAACATTCTTACATATCGATTTCCGTGTCTTTCTTCTCCAAAACCATAAAACCACCATTAAATAACCTACAACCTATTAATTTACTTCTAAAAACTCTTCCAATCATAAAATTAAGCATTGATAATCACATAATCGATCATAAGTTTGCGTTAAAAAAACATTCATTAAAAAGGATTAAAACTTTGAAATCCCTAAAAACCGAAAACAATGCCAAACATTAATCACAAGATGATGATAATATTTTACCTTAAAATATAATTGATTTGTAGAAGAGAAAGATTTTAGTTTTAATAAGAGGAACAATGTTTCGGTCCTCATTCACTAAGGATGTTTAATGAATGAGAAGATAAAATATTACGGACATTCGCCACTGTTTTTTAGCAAATGGAATAGCGTATGGGATGCTCATTTTCCATGTAATATATAGTGAATGAGTCATATCCTATATGTACCCCTATAACTCTTATTTTAACTATCAGTCGTTATTATTATTGAATTTGCCTCGTTGTGATGCTCAAATTCTCTCTCATTTCACATACTAACACATAGTTAACCTAATCAAGTGTTCGAACAATTATATCAAACACTAGATCATGTATGATGAATCTACCATGGATTCTTAAGTGGTAGCAGAGCTAATAGTTGTCTGATTGATTATTTTGAGCTTATATTAGATTAAGTTTAGGTGATTCAAAACATAATTGATTAACGATTTGAACGAATTGTTTATAAGACTGTAACGAACTTAAAATCGATTAATTAAAGTAAATTAAATTGATAATTATAAATGAATTTTATCAAGGACTGTTCGTACACATCTGTATATGATCTGGACTGGTTTAATTGTATTGAATTGATCATTAGGATTTATTCTTATTTGACATTAGCATTAGATAGTCGACATCGCTAGGCGTTGCATTATATTGTACGACTCTTCTGTTTTCTTCCATGATATGTTTCATTCTTTTGCTGCTCTGCTCCCCCCCCCCCCCCCAAATGGGGAATAACCAGTAGGTTTAAATGTTTGATTTTTTACTTTTGTGATAAGTGGTTGAGAAATTGTTATAACCGTTTTAACAACCTATTCGCTACGCTGTTCACTCATTTGTCACCTAATTTTATTCGCTACATGTTCATTCTTAACTTTATCCTTTCATTCGTTACATTCATTCGCGAAAGTGTTCAACTATCATTCGTGTTCACATTCGCCATTGTTAAATTTCCTTATTCGCTATCAAAAGACTCACTTGTTACATAAAAAGTCTCATTCGTCATCATTCTTTCATCAATTCCTCATTCGCTAAATCAGTGTTGTCTCATTCGTTATCAATTCCTTATTTTAGAAATCCAAGGCTCACAAGTATGGACTTTGTACATAATTTGGAGGAGAGAGAGTATTAATTAAAGTGTCAGGGATCATCCAAAAGTAATTAAGATTCTACGTTATATGGTGGGGCACTTCCTGTTAAGAGTACTTCTACTCCTATTACAGCTTTTTATACTCAAGCAAGTCATGAGATGCCTAATCAATAAGTTGTTTCTGAATGTCATATGATTTCTAGTTCAACTGGTACTAGTGATAACTAGTATGTTTTCTATTTCACCTAATCTAATATGAAGGAATCAGAACAACATTTTGCTTTTATGGGGGCTTTTATGTCTTCATATAAACAATTGGTGGGAAGCAGAGTTGCAAATTATGATATGACTGATGAGGATTATGATTTGATAAATCATGATGATCTTGAGCTAATGGATTGAAAATGGAACATGGCTATGATACTCAGAAAGATCAAGAAGTAAATATAGATAATTAGGCATGATTTTTTCAACAATGAGTAAGAGAATTAGGTTTGATAAGCTGAAAGTGAAATGCTACAACTATCAAGAGTTTGGGCATTCTGCTAAAGAGTGTGATAAGTCAAAGAAAGAATATTCTCCTGGTAAAATGCTCAAGATAGAAACCTCAACAGGAAGTATAATATCAATGAGTCTAAGGAAACCAAAGGTTTTTGAATCAGCAAAACCAAGTGAGTCAAAAGCAATAATCGCACAACAAGGGATTGATTGGTCTAGAAGACTTTTGGGTGATGTGTCAAGTGAAGGACAACAAACTAATATGGTTGTGTTTGTTCAAAGTGAAGAGATTGTGGGTAGTAGTTTTGAGAACATTGAAGAGGAAAGTGAAGAGTCTGAGACTGATTCAAAAATTTCAAGTGTTGATTAGAAGAAAACTTTTGCTTCCATGGCTAAAATAGAAGAGGTTAGTTCTAACTCTTCAGAAATTGTTTCTTCTAAATATACGAATTTGTGTTCATCTAGTGTGGATGAATCTAAGAAAAATGATCGTTTTCATTGTGTTGAGACAAAGTCAAAGCTTGATATGATGCATCAACACAATGAGCAATTAGTTTGTGATCTTGCTATTGTTCGTGACAGGTATTGTAAAATGGTTAAAAATGATCATGATTATAAACAAAAGATCAATGCGTTATCTGAGAATAGACAAGATTTGAAAGAAGAATATGTTACCAAAAATGATTGCAGAGCATCAATTTCAAGAGTTTTGGGAGCTTAGAACCAAAATAACTGAGCTTGAAAATGAGGAAATGGAGTTAAAAATAAATTGGGTATTTTTAGAAATTCATCTTTCTACTCAATGGAATTATTGAGGTTAACAATAATCACCAAAAAGGCGGTAAAACTCGTTTAGGGTTTGTTGAGCTCCCACCTCCTTGGTCATTTTACTCATGGAAGATTTATAAGATGTGGATATTGATCTTCTATTAACTGTAAAGCCTCTTGTAGCTATGAGTGAGATTAAAGTAACTGAAATGGAGAAACTTAAACTAGTTGAACCAATAAAAATTGTTAACTAAGAAACTCCAGTAACTCATGTTCAAAGCGATGTGGTTTTCTTTGAAACTGATGATAGTATGCTAGTGGAAGATATGTATGAACCAGATGTGGTTCACAAGAATAAGAATATTCCTTTTGAAAATTATATTATGTGTGAACCCCATGATTTGAAAATCCTAAATCTTGTTATGGTACATCTCATGCAAATTTTAAGTTATTTGGGAAGGTTATCTCATATGAGGATTTAAGAAAGTTTGAAAATCTTGTTAGTATTGAGAAAGTGAGAAGAGGTAGGGTTTACAAACTCAAAGGGATGAATCAATTATTTGCTGATGAAGTTTTCCCATTGAGTTTGGAGAAACCTGAATTAATTGAAAGAGTGTTGAAATGTGCGACACCTAGTTTAACTGAAACTGAAAAGTCTTTTATTGAATCAAGAGTGATTCAACCTAAATTTCAAATGAAGAGTCAATCACACTTTTTAAAACCTAAAAATTTGGTGAAGTCATATGAGTCAAATTCACACAAAGTTTTTTGATTGTTCAGATATGGATATTTACAAAAAGAAACATGAAAACAATCTGTGAAATTCAAATGTGAAGGTTGTAACTTTTCAACACAAGGATTCATATAACAAATATCATTCACCACAAATGTTTTTAGCTATGAGAACATGTTTATCTTATGGTGAATGAGGCCATGTTGCAAAGGTTTGTTAATCAAGGGTAGTTTGTGTGAAAAATCTTTAGTCTAGGATCTTGTTCCTGTGATTAGAATAATATTGAAAAGACAAACTCCACAAATCAAGGTTGATGAAATTCAATTAATGTTTAGTGGGATTAATCCTAGGAAAGTGATTAGGATTAATACTAATGAAAAGAAATAAGTGAGTGTCAAAAAGGTTGAGTTTGTTAAACCTATTTGCAAAAACGTAAACACTAGTGCATTTTCTGATGATTATTTAGTGACTAAGAGGTCTAAGGTAACTGTGACCTATAGCCAATTTCAGAAAGTACATCAGTGCATGTTGAAGAAGGAGTCTAAAGGTGTCAAGGATCCTATTGATGTTTTTCCAACATGGAAACCAAAAGTTGTTTTATGCCGAAAGGAACAACGAATTTAACCCAAGACTGAGGTTTAGGTTACCGCTTTTAACTAACCTTTTACGTGTATGTACAAAGTTCATCCAAGACTATTTCAGGAGATAAATGGATAATGGATAGTGTATGTTCTCGGCATATAAAGGGAAATATTAATCTTCTTTCAAATGTGAAAGATGTTCAAGGTGGTTATGTTGCATTTGCTAGTAATCAAGATGGGTTGATTACTAAAGAAGGTGAAATTTCAAATGGTAGAATCACATTTGAAAAAGTGAACTACTGTGACAAGGTTAATCATAATCTGTTGAGTGTTTCACTGATTTGTGACAAAAAGTATACAACCTTGTTCACTGATAAAGAATTTGTGATTCTGAAACTGGGGTTTATTATTCCTGAGTACATGGTTATCATATGAACACCCCGATCAAATGATAATTACATTCTTGACATGGCATATATAGCAACATCTTCATCGACAACAACATGTTTTACCTTGAAAGCAACTTAGAAAGATACGATTCTTTGGCATAGAAGGATGGGTCACATCCACATTTGTAAGATGAATCATTTTATGGCAAATGATTTCGTGGATTGCGTTTCTTTGAAGAACTTTCATATGATCAATCACAATGTTTCGTTCAAGAAAGGAAAACAAAAGAAGAACTCACATCCATTTAAGCTAATCAAGTCAATCAATACTCCATTGATACGTTTTCATATGGATTTGTTTCGTCCTTTAAATAGAGCGAGTATTGTTGGATATATTTACTATTTAGTCATTATTGATAACTATTCTGATTTTCATGGGTGTTATTTATGAGCACGAAGGATCAGACAACCATTCTCGTGCAAAATCTGATCACCAAGATCGAATCACTAAACAAGTTGAAAGTGAGGCGTACTCGTAGTGCTAATGGCACCAAATTTAAGAATAGTATGATGGACTTTTTATGTAATCAATGTGGTATTCATAGAGAATATAGTGCTCCCTATGTGTCATAGAATAACGGTGTTGCTGAAACGAAGAATGCTATAATTGAAGCAGCAAGAACCATGTTAGCAAATTCTAAGTTTCCTGTTCAATTCTAGAACGATGCTATGAACACTGCTTGTTATACATTGAATCGAGTTGTCACGTCGTAGAAGCTAAAAAATACAAGTTATGAACCGCTTAATAATCGTAAGCCGAATCATCAATTTTTGGAGCCATTTGGGTGTCCTTGCACAATGCTGAAAAAAGATGTGGGTAAATTTGAAGAAAAAATGTTGAAGGTTACTTTCTTGGGTACGCATCACCTAAGAAATGGGTTTTTAATTTCTCTTCTAGGTGTGTTAAGGAATGGTACCATGTAGATTTACAAAGGTACACCACACCTCCTGCTAGCAAGGGACCTAATTGGATGTTTGATTATGATGGTCTATTCGATTGTTTCTCTCCCTCAGTTGATATACAAGCTGAAGATTTGGTTCAAGATTATCTAGAAGATGAAATTTTATATGTTCCAAGTTCTTCTACTTAATAGTCTCCATTTTTACATGATCAACCAGAAGTTTCAGATGTTGTTTCTGTATCATTTGATGAGGTTTATGTGGATTCCAGCTTCTAAAATCACATTTGGATTGCCTCACAATAAAAATCCAAATTTCTGGAATGCGGCCTTTCTCAGGAGTATATTGGACTTCGTGCAAATATCAACCACATCAAACTATTGCAATGATTTTAGCTCCATAAGGCTCTCAGCATATTGAACTCCAAACGATCTTTGAACAACAATTTTTCTTATCTTCTTTAAATAAGCAATGTTAATGCACTCTCCTACAACAACTTCCTTATTTGTCTTCTTATAGTACTTTATCAGTTTTGGATTTTTTTCTATTTGACTTAACATTTCAATTTCCTCGTCAAATTTTTCAACAAATTCAAGAAACTCCTGATTATCTCGAGTAACATAACGAACTGGCAATTTTTCAAGCAGTTCCTTTAACAAAAAGTTATCAACAGATATTAACTCTTGTTTATCATCAAACATTGTACCAATCTCTAGTTCAAAGTCAAAACCAAATTCTTTCTCTGTAACATTCAGCATCCTTGCAATTTCAACTCTATCCATGAGTATTTCTCCTTCCTCATGTTCATAAACATCATCTTTAGATTGAAATAATATGGGATGTTTGGTTGATACTGGCTTCACAAACAATACTTCCATATCATCAACATTACCCTCACCAGTACCTTCTTGTATTGTGGTTCTTTGGTTACTTGATATTCCATCACTGGTTTATGACTTTCTTTAGCACTTTGAGTTTCAACTAATATTCCAATACCTCCCCAGTACTTGGATCATTATAATCATCCAAATCATCATCCCTATAATTCAAAGGAGAATCTTCATAATCCACTTTCTCCTCGTCTTCCTCTTCCTCCATAATCTTTTCCTCCACCACTGGTTCAATAACCTTTGGTTCAATAAACACTTTCACAATCACAGATTCAACAGCCTATTGTTCAACCACCATTGGCTTAGCAACATTAGAGGACACACTTACAACAGAACTTGTAACCGTTGGTGCTATAGTTGTAAAAAAGGTATCGACATCAATTGTAACCACAATAGGTACACTAGGATCTTCAGACAAAATAATAGGTTCTTTAGCGAATTTGCCTTTTCTTTTCAAATCAACATTGTCTTAATAATATGACATCTTGAAAGCGCATTCTTCAAACACTTTGTTTCACAACTTTCTTCTTTAGTTGTCAAACTTATCCCCATTTTTCTTCGATCACAACTAAATACTTCATATGATGATTAAGCAAATCTGATTGTTAGCATCTTCTATTCTCACTTTCCACAAGCTTCTTCCAAAGTTCAACATTCTCGTTTCTTAATCTAGAATTCTACCATGATAAACTTTCAATTTGAACTTTTTGATTATCATCTCTCCTCTTCAAATCATCAAATTATTTAGTAGTAGGAACATACACAGGGTGATTTGGATCAATCTCAGGAAAACATCCAAAAGTAGATTAACCTTGAGGAGTATATCTTGGATTCTCTTTTTGTTGACGAGGTGGTGTTGTAGTTTGAACAGCAGGAGTTTTTAAGACATTATCATCTTTTCCCAAATCCACCACAGTCTCATGTTCAATGTTGTACTCTTGATAATATGGAGACACCACTACTTCAGGTTCTTTAACATTGTCCTCCTCAGTTTTAACATTCTTAGTCTCCTTCACTAACTTCAATACCGGAGATTTCTTACGCTTAGCCATATATTTCTTTATGCTTATCGGCTTCTTCTTTGGTTGAACAAATTCAAGTTCATATGCTTTATCTGTCTCATCCACAGTTTTCTTCCTTTTCTTCTGATTTCTTATCGCATACATAACTCGAGGATCAGCAAACAATCTTCTTCTTTCTTGAGGATCTTACTCGATCTCTTCATTATCACCCTCTTTGTTTTTATCAGATGTGGCAGAATACATTGGTTGATCAAAAAGAGTTATTTCAGGAGTCACCATCTCGTCTTTAACAACCTTTCTCTTTTTTTTAGGCTTTTGAGACTCCTCTTCAGTTTCACTTTCAATTTGGATAAACCATTTGCTACCTCCCGAAGGTGTAAACTCAGATAATCTCATGTTCTCATTTTCCCGATTAGAATCACTATTATCATGTCTCCACTTCTCATTAACTGAAGCCATGAAATTCTCATTCTTCAATTGACCAAATAAACCTCTAAATCTTGGAATTTCCTGCTCTTTCTTATTTTTATACAAG
Organism: Bidens hawaiensis; assembly: GCF_021521415.1. Taxonomy (NCBI): domain Eukaryota; kingdom Viridiplantae; phylum Streptophyta; class Magnoliopsida; order Asterales; family Asteraceae; genus Bidens; species Bidens hawaiensis. The sequence goes on from NW_027495025.1 coordinate 152,670, forward strand.
GCCAGCTTAGCATAATTATTCCCAGCCATGTGTTTAAGAACATTTACATCACCTTCTTTCTTTACATTAGGAAATTGATCTTCAATTATATTCATTATGTCACCACAATGAGAGCCCAACATGTACATTCCCTCTCAAATCATCGAGAAGCTAAAGGATCGTGAATTGTCTCTCCAAAAGAATAGGAAAGTTGATGTGTGTGAAAGTTCAAAAAAGTGTGCTAAGTTGTTATGAAATCAGAACAGATTCACGAGTTATCTGAAAATTGTGAAAGGGTAAAAGTCCATCTAGGATCGACAAATGGACGTGTAAGAACATCTATAATGATTTCTATTATACAATGTAATATGCGGAAAACATAACAAGGTGAAAAACTCAAAGATATCTCTTTAAACCTTTTATTTATTCATTGGTAGCAATGATAGTACATCAACATATGACAATTATAGGATAGGTACAAGTTGGACCATAAGGACAAAATGAACGTAACCCTAAACACCTATTTATAGACATGAAAAACAACATATACGGCGTATATGTACATATACGCCGTATAAGTACATATCCGCTATATATATATGACTTATACGCCCAAATCATTAATCCACATTTCAAACACTACCTACTAAACAATACAAGACCTACAAGACCTAAGCTAAAGACATTCATTCTCTAACAACTCCCCCTTGGATATTGCTTGGTCTTGTCGTTTAAGTAATAGACATTCTATGCACCAACAAACTCCCCCTTGGATATTGCTTAGCTTAGACTCGGTCTTGAAACTTTTCTCCTTAATCAATCATCAAGATAAAAGACCTATAAACGTTATGCTCCCCGAACATCCTTTTTATATGATATGACACTTTTGACTTTTCTTTCGGCTACTGATTAGATATTCACGTTTCACAAATCCACCCACAAATCTTATTACCACTTCTATATCATTCCAAAATATTCTCCATATGGTTTCTAATATATTTACTCCAACATCACACTTGATTCATCACCGTATAAGTATTCTAGCGTATAAGTAACCATGAACATATATGTTCCATTTCATGTGAAATCATGTGAAAAATACGTAAAATCAATACGTAACCATGAGTTAGTAAAAAATCAATACGTAAAATCATGTGAAAAATGTGAGTTACTTTATAAAGAATGTTTAGAAAAATATATAGGGTACAAAATGTTAAAAACTCACACTGACTCTTTACTAAATGATATTAAGAGTGTTAAGGAAGCTTATGGTAAGCTTCATAAATGCGAAAAGGCACTTTCGGAAAAGAATAATCAAGATGAGAAAATAATTTTGATGTTAAAAAACCGTGGCATTAAAAAAATTGCCATAAACAGACACAATGACGAAAATACTATACTTAAACAAGAACTATAAACTGTTAAAATTGAGCCTAAAAGACTTGATTTGAAGCTTAATAGTTACAAAGCAGCATCTTTTGTCACGTACATATTCTTCCCAAACTGACCGGTATAGATGAGGTAACGGGGGATGTTGTTTATGGATATAATGATTATGGTGTGGGGTTAAGAAAGATCATGGTAATAGGGTTGTGGGAAATCACCAAAAATTTGTTAATAAGGTTTAATTCGTACAAGTTATGAAATCTGAGAGCGAGAAGAAATCCAGTATCGAAATCAATCCCATAATGATTTCTTTGTTCAAATAGACAAACGTACACAAACGGAGTAACCTTCTTGTTATAAGAATACTCCTAAGTTTTCTTAAATTCCAAAATCAGATGTTGTTACATCTAAAACCAACGAAGATGTTCTTAAAACAGAAAAATAAAAATTTTTGAAATTCAAAATCTAAAAATACGAGCTCAAGTGTCAAATTTAATATGATTTCAAACTTCAAATCTACTATTCCAAAGGTTCCTCCTAAAAAAAATTTCAAAAGAAAAGACGATAACGTTAAAACTATTTCGAGGACACCAAAAGTTATTGAGGTTGTTTATTTGAAAAATTTTAATGTAAAATGGTTTGAAAGTTTGAACTTTTATGTTAAAAGATCCAAATCAAAGTTATATCATTTGATCATTAAGAAAAAGGACTCATATGTCAATTCCAAACAAGTTTTTGTTGAAAAAGAGTCATGTTCTGAAAATTCGGATAACAATGTCATATCAGTATAATTTGAAAGTTCAGAAAATTCAACGGTTTTACATATCATTTCTGGAAGTTCGGATAACAAGAGTTCTGATTTGACGAATATGTCTAAAGATTCTGAAACTGTTGAGATTTTTTAAAATGTCAAAAGGTCCAAGACCAAGGGGGCTTGGAATTCACTGTTTCTTTAAACCATGTGTGCAGGGGCTCCCAAAATTCATAACGTCTATCATTTGAGCATGGTTGTGCTAAACATTGTCAAATTAACGAAGGGCGGGGCATACACTGGAAATATGAATGGAGCTCATTACGGCCTACTTTTCGTGTCCATTTTATACTACTAAATGGCTATTTTTGTTAATGAGGTTGTCATTTTGATTAACTATAATTGATATAAAATACCTAAATGTCAGTAGACCGCATCAAACAGTCAAGTTTGTTTTTGTAAATATAGGTTTTTGGTTTTAGGGGGAAATATTAAAGAAAAATCCAAAAACATTAAATATATTGAAAAAGTCAAAATCATTCAAATATGTCAAAATGTCAAAAACATTGAAAATTTCTCCTCAAAATGAGTTTTTGAATCAAAAAGGGAATGTGATAGTACATTGATTATCTGGTGCCAAATTTAGTAATAAAATAAGCGTAAAAGGCTGAGCGCTTAACTGTATCAGTGTGTTGGTAGGCCTTAAACAAACAAATAAGAAAAAGTATGTGATATAAAAATAAAAACTAGACGAAACTAGTGAATTAACATCTTGAATCATAGTTAATGTCTATTTTAAGTATCAGAATGTTTAAAAAATTGTTGTGTGTTCATGTGTTCATTTTGCAAAGAAAATCAACTATTTTTCTTTTTATTTTGCAAAAAAATTCAGCTTAATTTTTTCTTTATTTTTGCTTAAGTCTTGGAGCTTCTCTGCGTGTAGTAATGCCGATCGCAAGGTTAAGACCTAAGTATTCTACTTTATTTTCTTGGTGTTTCGTACAAGCCTAGGACCTTTCTTGCGTATAATATAAGCAAAAACGTGTGAAAGTCATGTATCGAACTGGATTTTAAGGCCCTATACAATATCAACTTATTTTATCTTTTTATTTAGTTAAAATGGAACCTTATCTGCGTATACTAATACCATTCTTAAGGGAAATATTTAACCTTGTAAGTTGTTTTGCCTGGTTATTTTTGCATGAGTAACAGCTAATCGGTTTAAAAAAGGAAAAATGACATACATGTGAAACTTCATTGTATGACATATTAAAATTGTGTCTGAAAGATGGGGCCACATATCATTCGTGCTTAATTGAACCAATTAATCATATCACATAAATTTTAGAAAAAAATGTTGAAAGGTTTAGGTGGACAACAATACCAGTGACTGACTTAACACCGGTCATAATAAAGTTGAAATATAAAACTATGGAAGGACAATTTGGTTAACATAACTCCCCGCTCAAACACAAAAAATATGTGTATGATTACAAATTTGTAAATAGTTTTGTAGTTCATAGCTTTACATTTCTTTTACTGCTTTTTATTCAAGCAAAAAGATTTTACATTTCCATTTCATTTTCGACTATTGATGTGGGAATACTGGGTTTTATAAAATCAATTGTTAACATACTTAAATGTCATTGTTTATTCACGATCATTAATTTGGACTTGATAAAACAGTTTTTTTGTTGATTTCTATGGTGATTAACTGTCAAACGGTTGAAAAAACATTACAAGTATTTGAGTATGCTTACATTGATAGTTAAGATTTTTAACTTACAATTATCATGAGTAATAGGTCTCATCATGACATGAGAAGCTTGAGGATGAGTCTTTTAGACTATCAAGAATTGGGGGGGAGGGGATTATTGAAGATGACTTATTGATTGAAGTTTTGGAAAACCTAGTCTAATAAATATCCAAGGGGGGTTTGTTGGAGCATGAATGTCTATTTCTTAAACACCAAGGCTAAGCAATATCTAAGGGGGAGATTGTTATAGCATAAAATGTCTATCGCTTAGGTCTTGTAGGTCGTGAAGTAGGATAGTAGTGATTAGGAATGTATTTTAATGTGTTAGAACGTATAAGTCATGATATACAGCGGATATGTTCTTATACGGCATATATGATATACGCCGTATATGTTGGTTATCAAGATTGTAAATAGGATTCTAGGATTATACGATAATTAACTTTTTGGTCGAGAAAGTACTTGTACTAAATTTTGTAATATCTTGTTGTACTTCACTTCTATTAATTGAGATATATGAGAAATAAAGAGAATATAATGAGAAACATTGTTATTTTTTTATCACGTTTAGGGATTCCACACCTTCATGTTGATTCTAAATATCGATCTACGTCTTGTTAATGACACGAACACGTTCCTACAGAATACTATTACGAATTTATTAAGGTAGGGTTTGCAAACTTGGTTCATAAGATCCAAAAAAATTGCCGGTGCGTTCGTTAACTCGAAAGGCATAACTACGAATTCCTAATAACCATACCGTGTTCGAAAGGCTATTTTGAAATATCTTCCTCCTAAATTTTTACTTGGTGATAACCGGAACCGAACATTAATTTTAGAAAAGTATTCCGCTTGGTCAAACAAGTCGTCAATTGGAGGAAATGGATACCTATTCTTAATAGTCACTTTGTTCAATACCTGATAATCAATACTCATTCGACTACTTTCATCATTCTTTTTCACAAACAAAGCCGGTGCTCCCTACGGTAAATAGCTAGGACGTATAAAACCCCTATCCAATAATTCTTGCAACTGATTGGATAATTCTTGCATTTCAGAAGGAGCAAGTTGGTAAGGTGCCTTAGTGATGGGAGCCTCTCCTAATATTACGTCAGTACGAATTTCGACTTGTCGAGTCGGTGGTTATCCAGGCAATTTATCCAAAAAAAATCTGAATAATCTCGTACCACTAGATGTATTCTATACACTTTTCATCAGGGTTATTAATTGTTGCACTTGCCAAATATGCCACACATAGTTGGCGTAAATATTTTAATACCTTATGTTGAAATAAGAGAGGCAATATAATACCAGATTTCTCTCATTGTAACGTGATCATTTCATTGTTTGAAAAGGTAATTCTAGCCGTTTTGTCCTTACAAACGATTTGTACTTTATACTTAGGGGGGTGTTTGGGGGAGCTTTTAAAATTGTTTTTTGCTTATTTGATTTTTGAAAAGAAAAAGAAACTTTTGAAAAGCTCCATTTCGAAGCTTTTGGAGTTGCTTCACTAAACACCTTTTGCTTTTCAACTAACTGATAGCAAATAAGCAAGTTTTAGAATCTCACCCAAACACCCCCTTAATAACCAGTCCATACCGACTATTACATCAAAACTTCATAATTCCATTGGGAGTATATCAATAAGGAATAGTTGGATTGGTCGGTTTGCATAGTCCACATCGGTTCTACAATTTGGGGCATAGTGCCCGGTCTTTACACATTTTTACCACACAAATGGTCGACATTATCCCGTGCGATAATAATTACACTTCCCAAAATTCAGCCAAGGCCCTTTATACGCATTTTGTATCACATCAGAGCTGGTCATTGCATAATTCTGGGTTGTAGGACGTGTGCGATTAGTATATTTGCGTTTATCTACACCGTGTTAGTCTCATTCTTAGCACAAAGAACATAAGAAATTCATTCCAACCTCGGCTTACCTGAAAATCATGTTAAAACGGGTCAACTACAAAGAGTAGGTGAATTTCACAAGTTTGAACAAAACCAGTATACGTAATCATAGTATTCATGTTTTGTATGTAATCGATGTAATTATACTAAGCCACGAGTGAATCCTCGACCAGCTTCTACTACGTTGCCTCCACTTCCCATTCCCATGGCCACATTGGCTCTATTTGCCCCCAACAAGTACTATGTCTAACACCACATAGTATGTTACAAAGGTTCGTATGGTCATGTGTAATTGTAAAAACATGTTCCAGCATAAGCATACCCCATTGGCCTGGTCTATTGGGTTTGTCAAACCAATATTACTATTCACATGCTTTCGGCTCGTAGTTAATCTCCCGTGTGGGAGGACTTTCAAATGTTAGCAATTAGATAATTAACATCATAAAACGTTTACAAATAAATAGGTATATATAAACATGCTTTCCACCCAAATGTACGTAAAGCAATTTAAAAAGTGGGGTCAGGAAACTCACCTTGTCATATCACAGTGTCAGTCTCACACTGATGTAAGTAGTATGCCTCGATTATAGCTCGTATCCTATAATCGGTATTGCATTGTTAATACTAGTACAGTCTTTAAACGAACTCGGTTTGTATATCTAGTTCGGGTATGACTGTTACGCCCAGAACATGTCGGTAGTCTTAGATTGAGATGTTATATGATATCGAAATTTAAAATCAGGCTTGGCTCAATTTCACCATTTTCCGTGCCTTGCTAGGTTAGTCGTTTACGCGTTTCGTAAATAGGAAAGTCACACAAACTTAAATAAACATACCGTTTGATAAAAATGATTCGATATATAAAAGAAATTTAAGGTTTCAGTATCTGGATTGGTCGCAAGGTTCGTTTCCGTTTTCATACGGGTTTGATTTTACAAAACACGTGCAATCTACTTGAATCGTTCGGAAATCTCATAAAAAGTTTGTTTTTATCAAATTCGTTCAAAACAGTGATATTTGACCACATTTGAATCGTCAAAAAATCGTAAAAACTTTCTGAATCATCAAAATATCATCAAATAACCCTTGTAAAATTTCAAGAAGTTAACTCTTTAGATAAAACACCATTATGTGCATAATTCGAGTGTTAAAACTCGATTAAAACAAAAATGCACGAATCGTACTTAGAACTTCTCCAATTAATCCCAAATTTTTCATTGTGATTTAACAATGATATTACCAAGTTTTCCACCAAATTTCATAATTTTTCTCGCGAATTAACAATTTTTCATAATAAATCCTCAATAAATGGTAATAAATTTGCCAAATATTCTCTGTTTATCGAACAATTACCAAATTTGTGCAGGGACTCTCTTATATGGTCCCTAATGTCCCTGAAATGTTTCATTGGCTAACAAAAAGCACGTCACAATCTAATTCTAAACAGCCCCTAAACGAGTAATTCGGTTTAGTACCTTTGCGGTTTTTCACTTGTTTACGCTCTTTTCTCGAGGTTCCGGGTTATTGGCTCACAAGATGGTGTATCTTAAGAACATGTACCATCAAAAAAAGTATAGAACATCAATCATCCATCCATGTAAACTAGGATTTCGGTTAGGGTTTATAATTGAGTTTTTAAACCGTAACCACGCGATATAAACCCTTTGTTCTGTATTTTTGACCAAAAAAGTGATTGATTCTGGTTATTAACCATGCTTAGCATCATGATTTTCGACCATTTTAATGGTTTTTGGATGGTTAAACAAGGTTTAAGCTAATCAAGGACTAATTTTATGTACTAAAATTGTATAAAACTTATATAAAAGTTGATCAAGATCATGAAATATCATATTTTCTTGAGAGTTTAGGGAGGATTTAAAGCTGGTCAGCTGATGGGAAGACAAAAATATCGATTTTGAGTTGGTATGAAGCTTTAAAAGAATGAAAATATATAATGGGGTTTGGTCCCCTATTGCGACCGCCAAGGGGGAGGCCCTTTGAGCCCCTCTTTTGGCCCATCTTGCCTCGATTTTCATGTCGGGTGAAATGTAGATCCCAAAATTTAGTTCGGGTTTGGATTTTGGCAATAAAACTAATTCGAGTGTGAAAAACAGCGCGAAAACGAGTGTTTTTCAGGTAAATTTTGTAAATTAAGAAAAACAAACTGACTCGTTGTAAATTCCAAAATATTTTCACGAATTTGCTTAAAACATCCCAATTAAGTGTTTCGTAAGTCTTTTTCGTCTAAATGGATGATACAATGCTTGTTTGGATACATGAGTTCGGGTTTAAGTTTATGGCATATCGTTAAATGAAAATCTATTCGTTTAAGTGGTTTTGCACGTACTAGGGCTATTATACCAATATGTTAGTCGTTATATTAGGTATATCACTCGTATATAGTTCCCCCAATATATTTGGGTCACAATCGGTATCGTTCGGTTAAATCGTTTACTCGCTATGAAATAAATAAGGTATACTTCGTTTTGTCACGAATGTCACAAGTGACCTCTTGACGTGCTTTTACCACGTGGCATCCATTGCCCAAGCACTCCCCGTGGCCATTATTGCCACATGCCCGGGTACTATGTCTAACACCACATAGCATGTATGTATAGTTATATTGTCATGTGCAACTGTATAATGTCCTGCCATACCCTACCAGCCTTGTCAATTGGATTTGTCAAACCAATAGTACTATCAACATGCCACCGGTTCAAATTAATCACTCGTGTTTGTGGGTAGTTTCAAGTGTTAGCACTTAGACAATTCACATCATAACACGTTTCCAGATAGATAGATAGATAGATATAAACATGTTTTTCACCATAAATGTTCATAAAACACTTTAAAAAGAGGGGTCATGATACTCACTTTATTGTAGTATAGTGTCAATAACACATTGCTATAAATAGTATACCTCGATTATAACTCAAATCATGTAATCGGTATTAAAGTGTTAATGCTAGTATAGTATTTAAAGTGAATCGGGTTGTATATCTAGTTTGGGTATTGTTGTTACGCCCAGTATATGTCAAAAGTCTTAATTTCCAGGCCAAGTTGATCGTTTACGCATTTTGAAAGTAAGTAAGATCACAAAAATTTGAGTAAACGTACTAATTGACAAAATGACTCAAACTATTAAAGAAAATTAGGGTTTAGGTATCCGGATTTTCTAGTTGGTTCGATTCTGTTTTTATACGGTCCGGGTTGTAGAAAACGCGCACAACTCACTCGAGTTGTCTGGAATTCTCTTAAAAGGTTTGGTTTTACTGAATTTATCCAATACTGTGATATTTAACCACTTTTGATATTTTGATATTCAAGTCAGATCATTAAACATAATATTGCTGGTTTTATCAAAACTTGTATTTGTATAATATTTAAATTAGCATAACCTTTTTAATTTTATATATCTAAATTATGGAAAAAAAAATTACTAACAATTCAAAATGTGTAGATTTTATAAAACTATATTTAGAATTATTAAACTTATTTTTTATATATTAAAATCCATTTTATGTGTTATTTTTAACCGATAATTTCTCTATTTATACCAGAAGGAACCCGAAAAATACGACTATTTTTCCATAACTTAACCCTTTAGCTAAAATACCTTTTTGAGCATAAATTGATCGCTAAAACTTGATTAAACGAGAATCAACAAACCATTACTAGGGTTCTCCAATGGATTCCAAATTTCATGTGTGATCTTACATTGATTTTCCTGAGTTCTTCACAAAGTTTCATAATTTTTTGAACTGTTTTATTATTATTATTCACAATAAATCTTCAATAAACGATAATAAAATCGCCAAATATTCTCCGTTTATCGAAAAATTACAAATTTTGAACAGGGACTCATTCATATGATTCCTGATTTCCCTGAAAATATTAATAGGCTAACAACAAGTACGTCACAATTTAATCGTAAACCAACCCTAAACGAGTATTTTAGGTGATACCTTAGCACATTTTAATCGGTTAAGCCCTCTTATCAAGTTTTCAGGTTCTTGATTAGCTATATAGTGTATCTACAGATCAAGTAACATAATACCAAGCCTAGAACATCAATCATCCAGACTTAACACAGGGTATCAGTTAAGGTTATAAATTGGGTTTTTAAACTGTAAAAACGCGATTTAAACCTCATAATATGTGTTTTTGGCCCAAAAAGTATTTGATTATGATTTTTAACCATATTAAGCATCAAAGTATGTTTTTGGACTAGTTTGAAGTTTTTACATGGTTAAAACATGGTTTCACCTAATCAAAACATAATCTTTAGATATAAAACATGTTTAAACAAGCTTAAAATTCACCAAAGTTTGATCTTACTTAGGGGTTTTGGCCGGAAAATGAATAGTAGAAGATGCTCTTGAGTTGGTACAAGACATTTGTGACAAAAATATAGTGTTTAACGTGGTTTGGTTTGAAGATATTTCAAGGGGTGGGTCCCCTCTATTTCGGCCGCCACTAAGGGGGTGTCTTGGGCCCTCTTTTGGCCTATGTTTTCTAGTTTTGCATGCCATACGTGAACTCTCGACTTCAAAGTTAGTTCGGGTTTAATTTTTGGTAAGAAAAACAGTTCGGGTGCGTTAAATAACGCGAAAACAAGTGTTTTCGACAACTTTATTAGAAATTAATAAAAACGTAATAACTCATTGTAAAAATACAAAATATTTTCACGGGGTTGTTTAAAATATCTCAATTAAATGTTTTATAAGTCTTTTTGGGCATGAAGGATGATACAATGTTTGTTTTGGTACTAACGTTTGAGTTTAAGATCATAGCATATTGTTAGACGAAAAATCTTTTTGTTTAAGTGGTTTTATACATACTAGAGCTATAATATCAATATGTTAGTTGTTATAATACATATATCACTTGTATATGGCCCCACGATATAACCGGTTCATAATCAGTATCGTTAGATTAATCGTTTACCCGCTACGTAAGTAATAAGGTATACCTCATTTTGTCACGAATGTCACATTAAATTGGGAAGATAAACTTTATGGAATTTTCTCATAGGAGAGAAAGAAAAGCACTATGCATTATTGGGAGGGAACCTCAAATTCTTAAACAACTTTATTTTCAATAAACAAGGCTACTTACAATAAGTTTAATAAAAACGCTAATTTTCTCTTATTTACAACGGTTTTCAATGGTGGGAGAGAATTACCTCAAAACTTCAAACAACACTATCTTTCTACAGACAATGTTATTTTACAATAAGATCAATAAACAACCCTAGTTTTCTTCTTATCTACAACGGTGGGAGGGAAACTCAAAACTTTAAACAACACTACTTTTTAATAAACAACGTTAGTTTCTTCTTATTTACAACGGTATTCAGTTGTGGATGAAACCTCAACATTTTAAATAACGTTAGTTATCAATAAACAACGCTATCTTTCAATAAGTTCAATAAACATGTAAACAACGCTAATTTCTTCTTATTTACAATGAGTTTAGAAAATTATTCTTTTTAAAATGGTGTTACATCTTATTCAACGGTTTACCTTTATGCCGTTGTAAAACATTCTAATGACCGGTCATAATAGAGGTTTTTGTATTAGTGTGTTATTCAATTAGTTATTCCCAAAATTAGTAAGACTGTGATTAGGATTCCAAGCCTAAGTAATTGTATTTAACGTCTTCGTCTTAGTTCAGTTTGGCAATTTATCTTAGTTGTTTATTTTTGTTTTTAGTTGTTCTATAAACATCATCGTTAAGATTACGTTAGTTTTGGATAGAGATTTAGTATTACTTGTCTCTCTTGATGTTCATGAATTCCGGACTTATTAGACTGTGCTATTATGTGGTCGGTGCATTTTCCGTTGTGTTAAGCATTGTGTGCTGATCCATTTTAAAGTCTTTTATTTAATTTCTTTTTAAGTTAAATTTACACAGATCATCAAGTGACGCCATAAATTACTCTAAAATATGCATGAAACAAATTTCCATGTGAATATGCGACACTTGCAAACTGCGGCAAACCCTATTTGTTTAAACACTTTCAAAAAAGAAAAAGGTTTTGTAATGAAAAAAAATAAATTTCCAAAACTGCGGCAAACCCTATTATATATTTTTTGGTTTAAAAAGGAACACTTCATTCGTTAAACTATGGAGAAATTGATATATTTGGGTACAACAATAATCATCGACAAGAAGATGTTATGATTGGAAAATCTTCACGAGTTTCTTGTTTACTCTTGGCGATACTTCATTTTCAGGACTTTTTACAAAAAAAGAAAAAACTATATTAGCTAAATAAAATAAAATAAAGTGTCTTGTGACATACCCTATCTCCATTTCTATGCATTCATTTCATTTAACAATTTCAATCACAATATTCTTACCACTTTTTAAACATTTCTCCTTTTGTTGTCCACTGCCTTTCGGTTGTTGTTACACTTGTCCACTCCCCACCCTTAATTCTCCTTTTCTTTTAATTACTGGCCTTCTATTTTGTGATGTTGTTTCGTAGGGTGGGGACTTACATGTGGAAAACACGATTTGTATATGTTATGTCAATATCATATCGTCCAAATTTTGTCTACTACCCCATACCCAACCACCCATACCACTACCCCCACCCCACCCCATCCCACAACAGAAGCTCTTTCTACTTGAGTCTCTTTCTTCTTACTTTCACTTTCTCTCAAAGTGGGTTGGATTCTAAGAAAGAGCGACCCGATAATTTTTTGAGGGTTTAAATATAAAACAAAAAAATATTCTTATTCACATAATATCATCATGCTACTAAATAAATATCATAAAAATTCAAACATCATATGATAATATGATATGCTAATTTTTAAAAGTACAAAACTAATTATAAAACAAAATATTTCAAATATTAAATACTTCAAATTAAAAGACATCTATAAAGATAAGACAATGAATGTCCGGGTCAGGTTGTTCGGGGTTTTTGTTAGAGAAAAATAGATCTTATTTTTCGGGCATTCTCTAATTAATTCTAGTGGCGAGTACGTTTAAAAAAACACATCCGTTGGTTGGATATATATGCATATAATTCTAGAAACATAAACAAACAAGAACCCTCTTATTCTCTTTGATGAAGTTCACAAGAATCCTTCAACATCATGCATGAAACCGTGAATATGGTGTATCATTGCCTCTGCCAAAGGCAACTCCAATCACCCACATCCTAATACTCTCTCTCTTCCTTCTCTCGTATAGAAAAAAGTTTCTTTAGGGTTTCCTGTCCTATAATCTGTTTGTGATGTCTATCAACATACCATTAAAACAAGCAAGAAAAGATGACAACCAAACTCCTGGTGGTGGCCGGAAAACATCTTCTCAGAGGCCACCGGAGCAAACCCTAAGGTGTCCAAGATGTGATTCCACCAACACAAAGTTTTGCTACTACAATAACTACAACCTCACCCAACCTAGATACTTTTGCAAGACTTGTAGAAGGTATTGGACCAAAGGTGGAGCCTTGAGAAACATTCCTATTGGAGGTGGTTGCCGGAAGAACAAGAAAACAACAAAGTCTTCCACAAAGTTTGTCATCGGAGATTCTTCGTCGGAGATTCAGCTTGGTGGAGTCAACGACCCACATAGGGTTAACCAATTATCATCTTCTTGTTATGAACAGAATACTCAAAATCATCTTACCTTTATGAATCTTAATCCTTTAGGTTTAGGGTTTAGTCACCACAACCACAGCCAAACTGGAGATCATGCGTTGTTACCAAATCTTCAAGAAACTGGTTTTACATACACCAATCTTCAACACAACACTAATGTTGCTTCCATTGAAGCATTGAGCTCTTTGAACCAAGATTTGCATTGGAAGCTGCAGCAGCAGCGGCTATCGATGCTCTTCGGTGGTAGCAGTGGTGCGGGTGAAGATAATCATCCCAGACAACACCAGAAAGAATCCGGCTTGCAACCCATTTTGTTTCAGAATCTAGACACCTCAAAGAAAGAAGTTAGCACCGGAGACAGTGGCGGTTTGGCGACCGAGTGGTTCTTCGACAACCATTATGCACCCGTGAATATAAATGGTGGAAACAATCAGCAAAATGATGACATTAGCATTAACAACTGGAATGGGATTCAAGGTTGGAATAACATGCATCATTATCAAATGTGAAATGCGACATGTGACGTACACATTGTTGTAACCTATATGTTAGTTATTCTGCTAATGATATGTGTTGTATTTGCATCTCTATCCTATGTGATTTTTATCATTTTAATGAATGTTATAAGATAACTAATTAATCAAAATAAACAGTAATAGTTTAAGATGGATTTGTTGGAAAGAACAAAGTGAGAATAGAATATCTTTTGAAATTATGGAATTGTTGCAGAACACTCACTGTCTGACTCAATCTGGAAACTGTGTTGATCAGACTTTTGGGATGACAGTTCTGTGAAACATAACAATAGCTAGGCAGCCTCTTCCCTTAACTACTACTAGACATAGGCTTTTGCAGACTCAACTCCATCCCCGTACAAACCCTTCTCTCTCACACACAATATATGTCAGTACTACGTGTCCTTTTTTCATATACCACAATATTTAAACGTTTTTCATATACTTTTCATAACGATAAACAAAGATTAATGTTTAGATACCCCATACGGTGTGATTAAATGTCAACAGTTCACCGTCAGTTGGCCTAACCTAGTCGTACGAACCCCTTAAGCGTCTCCAAGTTATCTTCAGCTATGGGAAAAAACCACTCGTTCGAAAGCGCACTTGTGGTTAAACCCGGACGCCTTAATGATCGAACTAGAGATCACAAAAATCACAGTCTTCATTCATTGAGCCACCCATGACCACATAAAATGTTGTAAGTGAGAATAAAACTTGGGTCTCCATTAAAAACTCATACTTCATACCACTAAACTAAACGTTTTTCATACAATAAATGGTTTTAGATAAATAGGGAAAATCATTTACTTGACTGAAAACTTACTCTAACTATTAACTACATGAATATGTGTAAAGGTTTATGGTTTTAGGTATATCAATTGGATAGTTCTATCCGTGGCAGATAGAGATGCTTTCTAAAAAGACGTTTTTTTTTTCTTTTTTGATTAATTTTATTTTAGTTTTAATTTATTTAATTTATTTTGATTATTGTTTTTTTATTTTGTTGTATTATTAGAAAAAGATTTTATTGTTGATTTTATTTATCAACAATTATAAAAACTATAACAAAACAATGTAAACAAATGATATATCTGTTGGGTTTTTAACAAGTTTATCAAAGCCATAAAACCATATATGTATGAAAAACGTAGCTGATATAATTATTTCAAAACTTGTTATTTATATTAATATAAAACCGATTTTATATACAAAACCCAAAACTCGGATCCATATACGAAAATACATACTATACAAATAAACAATCATAGTGTATTTAGAAAACTACCTTCAAGTTGCTAGGAAAGATGAAGATGATAATATTCTTGAGAGGCTAGTCTTCAAATGGAGAAAACCCTCAAGTTTGTATATCTCAAGCCACCAACAAAACACCTTTTGGTTTGCTAGGATTTACACTTAAACTCCTACCATCTCCTCCTTTAATCTTGGCCAAAAATGAGAGAGAGAAAAAGGAAGTTTTTACACTTGTGTTAATTAAGAGAGAGGGAGAGAGAAAGACATAGATGAGTTTTTCAACCAATGCACCACCTCTTTAACAAATGCACAACCTCTTTGTCAAATGAGAATCCTTGCATATTATAGGAACTTGTGAGATAATAAAAGATGAGAAACAAATGAGGAGAGGAGGGGAGGAGGGGGGGGGGGTTCCCTCCAAAACTTTTAAACTCAATTTTATTATTCCATGTTTATGTTATACTTGCTATGTAATATTCGAAAATTTCAAAGTAATAAATGTCGAACTATTAGCAAAGTTAATATCTCTTAGAACCGATCAGAACGTTAGTAATCAAATATTTCAAATATGTGATAAGTTGGGTTATTTTATGTTAAAGTTTTGAGCTAACTATTGTAAACACCAAACTTGATAGTTTAAAGTGAATTGTAGTATACGAAAAATAAGAAACACTCAATTAAAGAATATATTAATAACACTAATTCATAATTAGATAAAAGGATAAAACTTTATTAAATATATGGAAAATCCTAATCAAGTGGGAAGCCAAACTATGATCCGATCCATGTTTACTAGCTTCATGTATATTTAACTTATTACTCTCCTAGTTTGTTTGGGTTTCTATTATCTCGTTCAACAAATTAGCCAAGGATTAAGATAAAGATGTCGTGCTTATCTACGCTTATCGCTTCAAGTTATATACCTCCTTGTTTTTTTTAATATAACTCACATTCTTTAAGAAGCCTCATAGCCTTTGAAATCGACCGACGAACCCCGCTCTTCAACTGATCCGCTACCGCAATTGATCCTTCGATTCAACACGTTGACACACCATCGCCAAACCAGACTATCCGTTTGATTAGTCCTTCATTCTTTCCATCACCGTTCATGATCGCCGCTTCGTTCCGTGCAGCTATGGAGGTGATAGTTCTACTTTCTATTAATCGTTAGTTGCCTAAATAATCTAGTTTAATATGGTTCTTAAATTATGATTCGTTACCGGCGACTTAATTATTAAATTTGAACTCGATTTTGTTGAAGAACATAAACTTATCTGATTTTACCAGTCAACTACTCAGAGTTCCATTAGACCCTTTTGTATGTATTTTGTTTATAAGAATACTCATGTTCTACCTTTGTTTGTTCTTCTGGGCCCGTGCTAAACAACGAATGTGAATTTATAAGTTATAGTAACATTAACCATTTAAAAAAAAAAGAAAAAAAAATACCTTTCACCCTACGGATGAAACTTTTTATCTATAATAATAGTTCATATATTATGGTTCTTATTCAATAAATTATTTGTTATTCATATACAATAATACAAGCAAAGGCATAACCTTATCCTTTTAAATTATTTCAGTTAACTTGTATAATTATCCACCAAGTAATCTAATCTATATTGTTGCAGTTATTACAGTTAACTGCTGATTATTTTGTGTACAAAATATATGTTGCATTTTAGAAATCTTAAATGGTATTCAAAGAAGATTATTTTTATAAAGTACATAAGATTTGTGTCGCCGGAACGTCAATCGACCAATGAATGGAATACCGTTAGTTAATCTAAGAAAATCTTACGTGAGATATATAATATATAGGTGCTAGTAGTACGACTTGAGGATGACATGACTTTATTTGTTTTCGCTTTCAGCTAAGGTACGGTTTTTGGATTCTTTCACTCATAGTATTATTATATTTCGTTACTTTGTAGTACGGTTTCTGTTTTCGTTTACTCATAGTATAAATTCTAATCCGTTACTTTGTAGTACGGATTTTCATTATATATAATATATTTTTGTAGCATGCAATATTTTATAATTTTTTTTTGTACTAATTATTGCATGTTCCGTTAGTAGCATCTTCGTTGCATAATTATATGAAATTAGCTTTTGTACTCTATCACCCGAGCATGTCTGAAATGTCGTATGGGCGTCAACGGCATGCACTTATCGTGACAGTGCGTAATAAAAGTTTACGGCGTCTCTAGCTTGTGCTTTTGTAGCACTTTGGCCCTAGAGGCGTATAGATCGATCTTAGCTCTAAGTTTGCGTTTGTTGTGTGGAAATGGAATAATGGGTGTACGCCACGCTCACCGTCTCATAGGTGCATGGACTAGCTAGCTGTGTACCAGTCTGTTCTGTTTTGGCTCGTGGGTGCTTCTGTTTCACGTGACTTTGAGTTTTTGATATGTTTAATCACGTGGTTTGATGTGTGTGTATGTTATGATATGTTTCTGATATGCTTTCGTATGTGTTTGATTATGTTCTGGCCTAGTGTCGGATCATACCTCTGACTTTTATTTAGTATATGTTTCGGTAAAAAGGTTGGTTTCTAGTTTGATTGAAGCCCGTATATTTATTTTCTTATGTCTGTCCTTACCTATACTATTGTTCTTTCCGTTACTGGGCAATTTTCGGCTCAGCCGTATTTTCTTGTTTTGTTTTTCTTATTTTGTTTTCAGGTAATTCGGGACTCGGGGAAATTAGTGATGAGAGAGAATATTGAAGTTCAAGATTTTCTTTTAAAAGACTATCTATTTTTCGGTTATTTGAGTAAATATAATTTGACTTAGGCTTCTTCGAATTTTGTTTTGATATCTGTAATAGTGACACGTCAGCCCGTTCCAGGTTGGGGTGTTACATGCTACATGTCATCAAATGTAACATAACATAATGTAGGTAACATGCATCATGTCATAAGTCTTTATGTTGTTATTTGACGAACTTAAATAACATTATAAAATATCGTCTCTCAAATATAAATTATCTATATAATTTACTTACTACACAAGTGCAACTATTTAAAAATCCAATTTCTAAATACTCTAAGTGTTAATATTTATTTGTTAGATCATATCTTAAACTATATTTCATGGTGTTTGTGTTTTGGTCAAAAATCAACTAAGAATAATGTAACCAAATTCGTAATTGTGGGACTTGGTGTTTATGATTGTATATGTAATAGATTGATGAACACAGAGATTTATACGAAGAAAGCCCTTGATCTTTAGAGGATCGTCGGCATAAAAACCTCGGGTGATGACAAATCGTCTATCACCACTTTATTAATGTGAAAATCGGGTTACAAATGTGGAGTTTATGATCAACGAATACAAAGAATCTAAGTGTGTGTGTTGCTGTTTACAGAGAATTCTGAGCTAGTGTTTACGAATGTGAGCTAGTGAGTCATCATAAACCTAGTTGATCATAATACGTTATATAAAAATAACAACTAACTACATCTCCTATAATCATGCCACTCTTACCATTACTCGTTCCATCTCTTTGACCACATGTAAGATTAGTTCAGTAGCGATTAAATAGGATGACCCAGTCCAGTAGCCATTATATCTATCAAACACCGCACCATACAGACACAATTATTAGTAAGCGAGTAATATCGAGGATCCCTGATCCTTCATAACCTGTAACATATCTTAAGGATAATCCATCCATACGACAGTTAAGAATAATGGATCCTTAGCGTAAAATTCATTCCCTAACAATTACCCCCAAAATGGCAGGTGATAATGCAATACAGCTGTCATTTTGAAATTTGAATCCCTTCAAAAGGTAGATGATTAGACGTATGTAAGCGATAATTATTATTAAGTAACCGATGATTTTCTGCCGCATATATATATGTGATTATCCATAACCCATTTATAACCACATCACTCATCCTCTATTCAGGTATCCTTCTTTCTTATCTTTTAATATTCTTTTCTTAATTTATTCCGGCCATGTCTACTATCGCTCTTTCATCCTCTTCTTCTTCTGAACGACCATATTCCGACAAGCTTCGACCGAAAGGCATCCTCGAAAACCCATCTTCGGAGATCTGTAAGTTTATAGATTCGGAGATCGATGATATCCGACCATTCTTCCCAATCAATACCGTTTTTCGACCATACAACTCGTAGCGACTGTATCTCCAAAACCTGGGATTGTTTTCCGCCCAACCGTTTTTTATATGCTTTAAATACCCTTTCCCTGATTTCACCCAAAGCTTCTTCACTTTGACTGGAATCAGCTATATCCCGGTCATGCCCATGTTATGGAGGATTCTTCGTGCTGTAGAAAGGATAATCGATGAAGAAGGCATCGAATTTGACTTGCCGGAGCTGGCTTACTTGTATACCTAGGCCACCCACGGTTCCAAACGTTTCGTTTTCAAATCCAAACCTTGCCAAGTAATCCCTATATCCAAAGTTACTCAGAACGACACACTCTGGAAGAATCAGTTTCTCTTCGTAAAAAGGGACTCAATCCTGGGTGGACCTGATCTGCCCAAGAAGTGGAAAAGGAAGGGTAGGATCCAGAACCCTTAGGCAACACATGTAGGATACTTGATTATTCTCACTAATACTTTACTTTTCTTGTACAGTTGAAAACTTTGCTCCTATGGCTAAATTTACCCGGAATAGAAGATAAAGCAAAAAAAGTTTCTTGCTCTGGATTCTGAAATCCGGACTTATCAAGCCAAGTTTGTGGAAGATTTTCAAGAATCAAACTCAGAGTCAAACATGTCAATTAAGTATTATCATAAGTAAACTTAATGTAAATTAAGAAATAACTGAAAACTTATCTATGATCCTTTGTCCGTAGGTGCTTAGAAATCTAGCAAATCTGTTAGTAAGTTTTCTCTGACATTGATATTATGGCCACACCTCAAACTGTCAAGAAAGAAGCTTTAAAGGCAGCCACCACTTCTGAACCAAGAGCCGCAACTACCAGGGCCAAATCGGTAACCTCCAAGAGGAAGAAGTCCTCGGAACCCGAGACCCATTTTGACATAATCTTTGCTGTAAGTTTATTTCATCTTAGCATCCTTAGTTTGATAGTCAAGAACTGTTCTAATCCTCATATAATTGTTTGACATAGGCTGTGAATGCTTGCAAAGATAATTATGACAAGGTTGTGAGCCACATGAGTGATAGCCTCTCGGGAATGGGAAGTGCAGCGGTCACCAAGGATAAAGCCATAGCCCAGCTCACCAAAGATAAGAAGCGTTTGGAAGATGTGTTATCTAGCATAGAAGCCCAACACCAAGAGGAAGTAAAGCAGACCATTGAAGAGGTGAAGATGTGGACTGCAAGATCGGTGTTGCAAGCTAGGATAAAGATGACGATAGAAGCTGGTGATCCTGCTTTCGATAAGGCTACTTGGGATATAGAGAAATGGAAGGTGGCTTTGGTAGCTCTTGGTGGTGAAGAGGTTGTGGTGATGGCTGATGGGAATGAAGTTGGGACAAGCGGGATGAAGGAAGCGGTCGAGGTTGAAGAAGGGAAAGAAGCAGCGGAGGGTGATGCGACTGCTTGAACGGGCGATGAAGAAATCAAAGACAAGGCCCGAGCTCGTTTTTTATTTTGTTTGGTTATGATTTTATGGATAATGGTTTGTAACCGACAATAGTAGTTAGGGTAAATGATCCATGATCCTTATGAAAATTTTCAGGGGTAGCAAAGGTGGAGGGATCCTCTGTTTGTGGGGATGAAGCCTTTGATGGCCCCGACTTTCATTTTCCTGCACTCGGTTAAACTGTTAGTAACAAGTTACTTTAACCCGGATGGATGGTCCATGTTTAAATGGTGAAATTCGGGTTAGCTTTTGATAATTTTAAGTAAGTTTTTTTATAAATAATATCTTTTGACTATTTACGCGTTATCTGTTATTCTAAAAATAAGTTTAATATATCATAGCTTCATTGAAAGTCTAAGAAATATCTTTGAATAAAAATTTTAGAATAGAATATCCTTGCAAAAATAAAATAAGAATGTTATATCCTTAAATAGTAGAGTTTACAAAGATCTTAACCAAATAAATGTAAATTGATACAAAGAAATCATACCATAAGGTTTGATTAGACCTAGTTACCGTAAGTTGTGGTCTTTTCGTGATCCTTGTAAAAATAAATTAAGGATCTTGAATCCATAAGTATTGATCCTCATAGTTGAACTTAGGACATCTGTTGCAAATAACTTATAAGATCAATTGGGATTAGACCCATCAAACTGGGGACGAGCCCATAAAATAAACTGGGGACAAGTCCGTGCAACTGGGGACAAGCCCATGTAACTGGGGACAAGCGCGAAAACTGGGGACAAGCCCAATAATACGGATTTTAACTGGGGACTCGCCCAAACATGGGTTTAGCCCAAACGTGTAAGGCCCCGTTACCGGTAGCCCTACTTTCGCGTTGGATTTACTCATAAACGCAGTTCTATATATCAGAGTTAATTAAAACATTCGCGTAACATTAAAAACATTCAAACCATTACATTCCATAACCATAATTCTTGTCTTATCGAGCATTAATAGTCATTTAAAAACAAAACATGGTCTTTTAAAATAAAACATCATAGCAAAATCTTCAGATGCCAGCTTCGTCCAACTCTGCCATGTGTCCTCCTCCAGCTACCTGCCTCATTCTACTCACCTGCGTGCATACTAAAAGTCAGCTACGCAGAGTGAGTTCTAGTTAATCACATAATCATACAATACCTTCTTACATTTCATACTTAACCTCTTAACTTTCTTTCATACACACATAAGTGCATATACTTTCATTCTTACCTTCATACTTTCTTTACATACATAATCATACGTTTTAAAGCGCCTTTCGCCCTATAACCTCACAGATATTATAAGGGTCTAGTCCCTGACATCACAGTATTATAAGGGTCTGGTCCCTAACATCACAGATATTATAAGGGTCTGGTCCCTAACATCACAGATATTATTAGGGTCTGGTCCCTAACATCACATATATTATTAGGGTCTGGTCCCTAACATCACAGATATTATAATGGTCTGGTCCCTAACATCACAGATATTATTAGGGTCTGGTCCCTAACATCACAGATATTATTAGGGTCTGGTCCCTAACATCACAGATATTATTAGGGTCTGGTCCCTCTTCGTTACCATACAACCATGCCTTTCCTTCATTTGTTAACTTTATCGCATTCATACATATAAGCAAATACATTATACTTACCTTATACGTAACACTACAACCTGACAGTACGTGCAATATCCGAAGATTGTTCACGTACTAACAAGCAATCATTCATACATTTCACATCATTCATATAAGGCATACACTTATCACTTAGGATAAGTGTATTAACAAACAAATCGAGTATGCACACAGCCCCGAAAACATAACACAGAAGTGGGGCTAGAAACTCACCTGAATCCTGTTACGCTCTCCGTTAATCGTTATTCCCTTCTTGAGTTGTGCATGGCTAACTGTATAATATTTACATGTATCAATTAACTACTACTACTCATGTTGTATTTTTATCTTTATATAACCCACAACGAATGGGGGTCCGGGGGCAGCGCCCCTAGCAGCGGGGTTTAGGGGCGGCAGCCCCTATCAGGGTCCAAGGGGAAGTGCCCCTGGCTGGGGTCGAGCTTAGTGTCTTAACACATTTTTCATTAGGTTTTTAATTTATTTTCCAATTTGCTAACTCCAGCGAACTTATCATTAAGCGAACTTAACAATAAGCGAACTTAACATTAAGCGAACTTACTGTAAGCGAACTTAGTGTTAAGCGAACTTAACATTAAGCGAACTTACTGTAAGCGAACTTACTGTAAGCGAACTTAGTGTTAAGCGAATTTAACAATAAGCGAACTTAACACCAGGCGAAGTTATGGCTTGGCGAACATATACAAGCGAACTTATACTAGGCGAAGTTCACAGTAGGCGAACTTGCCTTCAGCGAAGTTATCCAGTGACGGCCACTGGTTTAGTTTAACTCCGCTAATCGGCTACATTTCAACGTATAAACCTTTTTACCATTCTCGTAATCGATCCCATGGCCAACTTGGGATAAGACTTGACCCGGACAAGCGTAAAGTTTGGACCTTTAGGCTTAAAACGTTCAATAAGGTTTTCTTTAACGGGCCGCTCATAATCGCAGATTCGTTAGGATCATTTTAACATCAAGTTTGACACTTTAATACTCGTTTAGGCTCGATCTACTATGGGTTTAAGTCTCAAGACTAACCGTTCATGAAAACGTAAACTTTAACATGGAGAACATACCTTTAACGCGTTTGAAGGTTACGGTATAGCTTGGTTACGAAAGTTAGGCCTCGAATCTATCTTGTATCACGAGAATATATCTAGAATCGATGCTTGTGTGGCTCGGATCTCACCTTCAGTCTCGGTCGAACGTTTATGGTGTAGGGGTGTGTGTGTGTTTTTGAGTTTGTAGAGATTAGGATGGATATAAATGAGGGTTTAGGGTTTTAGGTTGGTTTAGGAGGGTATTTATACCTCTTGAAGCCCATGGACCTAAAGCCCATTACCACTTAATCCACCTTAATTAATCTAAGTCCATGATCCGTTCCTTATTCGATATTAATTAATTAATAACGCGAAATCACTAAACGTAACTTTCTTTATTTAACATTATAATATTTAGGATGTTACAAAACGTGAGATAACATGAAAATGTTATAAACCGGTAGTATAGTAAGTCTGCCATAAATCGTAGGATCCTCTATATAGCCGAAGACAATGAAATCGTCAGCCACTAAGCGTGTACTAGTCCCGCTGCCCCGGACTATACGTTGGATAGTGTGCGCTCCAGGTGAGAGTGTAGAAACTCTAATTTATAAGAAAGGTGAAAAACTTTAAACCTTGGAAGATATGACCATCGGGGGTCATACCTTAATCGTGGGCTAGGCCAAGGGAAATAGTAAAATACCCTAAATGTGAAGGAGAGGTGGCCAACCTCTTTGTTTTGGATAAAAATCAGCTAACGATAATGTATCCAAATCCGTAAATGTGATGTATAGTGCTATGATATTAACAGCGATTGTATGAACGAAATTAATAAGAATACCGTGATTTGTTGCGCGGAAAAACCCCTTGATATTGTTTACATCAAAGAAAAAAAACCCGGGTGATGACAACTCGTCGATCAGCCCTTTATTAATCACAAAAAAGGTTACAAGTGTTTTGGAGATTACAATCAATGTTACAACGAATGCTAGTGTGTAGAGAGAATTATGAGTTCTGCTCTAGCATGTGTGAATACAAGTGTCTTTCTAATTGATCGTTATCTCGATAATATATAGAAAATATCAACTATCAACATTTCCTAATAATCCGCCACTCGTCCACAACTCCTTCAATGTTCTTTGACCATGTGTTGGGAGCTTCCAGTAGCGAAATTTGAGGTAGACTCAGTCATATAGTCGTTATAACTAGCTAACACATCACCATTCAAATACTATCATTGGTAAACAAATAACAGTGAGGATCCTTGATCCTTTGTAACTTGAGACACATCTCCAGTATAACTTATCCATAAGATAGTCAAGGATAATGGATCCTCGGCATAAAATTCATGCCCTAACAATTGCCCCTAAAATGACGGGTGTTTATGCTTTATAGATGGCATTTTGAAATTTGAAATCCCTGCAAAAAGATTAAACTATTAGACATATGCCAGGGGTCATTATTATCAAACCCTAAAAATTAATTATAACCGCCTATATATGTGATCCCGATAATTCATTTATAATCACATATCCGGCCGTTCAGCAGGTATCCTTCTTTTCTCTCTTTACTTTTTTATTATTTTTAACAAACATGTATGTCGCTTCTTCTTCTTCTTCTTCTTCTTCTTCTTCTTCTTCTTCTTCTTCTTCTTCTTCTCCCTCTAAGCCATCTGATCAGTTTTCCGGTGACACCGGTTTGAAGGAGATGCAATCCCAGAACCTCATAGCCAATCCTTCTATGGAGATATGCAAGTTCACTAACCCCGAGATAGACGAGTTCCGATCACTGTTTCCACCAGAAACCATTTTCCGACCGTATGACTCCGGTGTTCCATGTGACGTTTATTCCTGAACCTGGGTGTGTTTTCCAACTTGTCCCTTTTCCATTGGCTACACTTATCCTTTCCCCCCTTTCACACAGAGTTTCTTTGAAACCACGGGCATATCTTATATCCAAGATATGCCTATGATCTTGAGAGTTCTAGGTACAATTGAGAAGATTATTGAAGAAGAGAAGATCGACTTTGGCATCCCGGAATTGGCTCACCTGTATACCCTAACCACTCACGGTCCGAGCCGGTTCATATTGAAATCCAAGCCTCGACAACCACATCCGATTTCAAAAGTGACCCTAAACGATTCCTTTTGGAGGAATCAGTTTTTCTTCGTTAATCGCAACTCCATACCTGGCGGGGCTGATTTACCTATGAAATGGATCAGAAAGGGTAGGATCCTGGATCCTTAACAGGATATAATCCGTGATGACCGATCTAACTTTATATCACTTTTTTATGATTTGCAGTAGAGAATTTTGCTTCCCTGGCCAAGTTACCTGGAACAGAAGAAAAAACAAAACGGTTCCTTGCACTGGATACCGAGGTCAGAACTTTTCATGCTCGTTTCATCGAAGCTTTTTGTGATATTTCCTCAGATTCCAACATGTCAAGTAAGATTAGTGTAATAATTTGAAATAAATAACAATAGGTAGAATACTTATCTGTTAATTTATTCCTGCAGGCGCTAAGAAATCTCAAAAGTCTGCTAGCAAATTCTCCTGGGAGGACATTGACAGTATGGTTACTCCTCAAGATGTCAAGAAAGAGGCTTTGAAGGTAGCAACCAGTTCTGAGCCAAAAACTGCAACTACCAGAGCCAAGTCAGCCGCTTCCAAGAGAAAGAGATCCTCTGAGCCCGAAACCCACTTTGATGTGATCCTCACTGTAAGTATCCTGTTATTTTGAATTTAAGGATCCAATATCCTTCTAATCCTCACTAAATTGTTGGTTACAGGTTTTGAACGCTTTCAAAGACCACTATGAAAAGATTATGAACCAGATGAGCGAGAAGTTGTCCGGGATGAGGAATGCTATGGTTACCAAGGATAAAGCCTTAATTCAGCTTTCCAAGGATAAGAAGCAGTTGGAGGATCAACTATCCGCAGTGGAAGCCTAGCGCCAGGAAGAAGTGAAGCAGGCTACAGAAGAGGCCAAAAAGTGGGCTGCCAGATCGGTGTTCCAGGCAAGGATTAAGATGGAGAAGGAGGCCGGTGATCATGCTTTCGATAAAAAGACCTGGGACGTGAAGAAGTGGAAGTCTGCTCTGGAGGCTCTTGGTGGCGAAGAGGATATTGAGATGGCTAAGGAGAACGAAGCTGGGAGTAGTGGGGTCAAGGATGGGATGGAAGCTGGTGAAGGAAAGGAAGCAACCTTGGAGGATGAAGCAACCGCGTAAATAGGCGATGAAGGATATCGAAGACAAGGCCTGAGCCCATTTTTTTATGTTGATGTTTTTATGAACAATAGCTATGGTCTGTAATAAACACTAGTAATTAAGGTTCAAGGATCAATGATCCTCAAGACAATTTTCTGGGGTACCGAAGGTGGATGGATCCTCCATTTATGGGGATGAAACCTTTGGTGCCTCTGACTTTTATTTTCCTGCACTTTAAGAACAATTAGTAACACCCGCTTAACCCGGGTGGATGGTCCATCATTCGTATGGTGAAATCCGGGTTAAGGATTTTGGATAAGTCCAGGTGACTTATGTTAATAATAATCTAAAACTTTTGGCTATTTACTTGTTATTTATTATTTTAAAGATTTGTTTGATATAGTCTTAGCTTTATTTAGAGTTTTAAGAAATAATCTTGATTAAGAAATTTTAGGATAGAACATCCTTAAGGAAAGTAATGATAATTTTTTTTAGGATAGAATATTCGTATAGAGATAATATAAAGATGTTAAACTTTTAAACAATAAGATTTATAAGGATCCTAGCCAAACCAATATAAACTTATAAGTAGAAATCATACCGCAAGGTCTAAGTAGACCTAAGTTACCATAAGTACAGAACCCTCGATGATCCTTGTAGAAACAAGCTAAGGATCTTGAATCCATAGGTCTCGATTCTTGTTATTGAACTTAGAACATCTGTTGCAAAGAGCTCATTAGATTAATTGGGGTTAAACCCGTTAAGCTGGGGACGAGCCCAAATAATAAACTGGGACAAGCCCGTGCAACTGGGGACAAGCCTGTGAACTGCAGACAAGCCCGAAAACTGGGGACAAGCCAAAACTAGGGACTGGCCCAATATAAGGATGTTAACTGGGGACTCGCCCAAACCGGGATTTAGCCCAAACGTAAGATAACATGAAAATGTTATAAAACGGTGGTATGGTACGTCTACCATAAATCGTAGGATCCTCCATATAGCCGAAGACAATGAAATTTTCAGGCACTAAACGTGTACTGGTCCCGCTGCCCGAACTATACATTGATAGCGTGCGCTACAGGCGAGAGTGTAGAAACTCTGAATCGGAAGAGGTGAAAACCTTTAAACCTTGGAGGATATGACCATCGGGGGTCATACCCAATCGTGGGCTAGGCCAAGGGAAATAGTTTAGTACCTTAAAAGTAAAGGAGATGTGGCCAACCTCTTGATCAGTGAATACCTCATTAATATCTTGCATTGTTACTTACAACTTAGAAAATACAAATGTTAAGAATATGTTATCCTTAAATAAGCAAAAATAAAAAATGAATAAGTGATTAGATAGATATTACCGATTTTTTGATCCTAGATCCTTTAAGGATACTTGATCCTCAGAGGATACTTGATCCTAATCAGAAAAAAATATTTCTTGAGGTGGATAGCATTCCATGCTCTTGGTAACCTGTTGCCTTCCATAGTGAGCAAATGATATGCCCCTTTCCAAGCTTCTTATTCAAACAAATAGGGACCTTCCCATTTAGGAGCTAACTTTCCGTCGGTTTGGTTGGTTGTATTTTGGAAGGCTTTCCTCAAGACCAGATCTCCTTCTTGAAATCTTCTGATCCTTATACTTTTGTTGTATGCCCCAGCTACCCTTTGTTGATAAGCCGCCATTCTGATATTGTCTAGGTTTCTGAGTTCTTCAACAGTATCCAAGTCTTCGAGAAGGATTCCATCATTGGCTTCAGGATCACGGATACTTGTTCTAGCTGTAGGAACCACCATCTCTGTAGGGATTACTGCTTCTGACCCAAACACCAATGAGAAGGGATTTGTTATGGGGAAAAGCCCTTGATCTGGTTCGGATCACCGGCACAAATACCCCGGGTGATGACAAATCGTCAATCACCACTTTATTAATCAAAAAAGGGTGTTACAGTTGTTGGAGATATTGATCAGTATTACAAAGATAGCTAAGTGAACAAGCTGTGATAGAGAGAATACTCAGGTGTGTGTGTATACAATGTGTTTTCTTACTGATCATAATCAAAATTATATATATAATATAATAACTCAATGGTGTTATTAATAATAAAGACTATTAACTAATAATCCCTAAAAATCCGCCATTGTCTTCAATATAATCGTAACAGCCACTTTGACCACGTGCTCCATCACTCATGCTGCGAAATAGGGGGTAGACCAGGTCTCTTAGCCGTTACATCTATCAAATATAATGTTATACACAGGAAAAAATCGTTAGTAAATAATAAGTACTGGGGATCCTTGATCCCGAAGGGATCTGACTAAGGATCACTAATCCAAGAACTTATGCCAGGATAACGTATCCACATTGTCAAATTTTTGTGCACTAACAATTGCCCCCAAAATGGCAGTTGTGATAAGATCACAACTGTCATTTTGCCTTTAAATTCAAACTTCCTGCAAAAGCATATGAGATTTGACAAGTTGGATATAATTGTCATATTTCAATGGAGTTTCCTTGGAAACTTCCCTTCCGGCTGTATATCCTTCTCCCTGCAAATCATGAACAACAAGTAACACCTGTTTAACCCGGGTGGATGGTCCGTTTATTGAATGGTGAAATCCGGGTTAAGATTTTTGGTAATTGCAAGTAAGTTTAATAAATAGTATCTTTTAACTCTCTGTTGATTGTCTGTTATTTTGAAAGTTTGTCTGATATAGCTTTAGACTTGTTGAATGTTTTGAGAAATATACTTTAGTAAAAAGTTTTTAGGATAAAATATCCTTGCAAAATTAAACCAGGATCTTAAATCCTTATAAAAATAGATTGAGAATAATGAATCCTTATATCTATAAAGATATAAACTGATAAACAGAAATCATACCGTAAGGTCTGGTTAGACCTAAGTTACCATAAATATTGATCCTTTTGTAATCCTTATAAACTGAATTAAAGGATTTTGAATCCATAAGTATTGATCCTTCGGTGATTCTCAGAATCTAATTTATGATACCTGATGCAAATAACTTATGATATTATCTGGGATTAAACCCAATAAACCGGGGACAAACCCATAAAATAAACTGGGGACAAGCCCGTGCAAATAGGGACAAGACCGTGTAATCTGGGGACAAGCCCGTGAACCGGGGACAAGCCCGTGTAATCTGGGGAAAAGATCATGAACTGGGGACAAGCCCAAACTGGTGTTAAACTGGGGACAAGCCCAAAACCAGGGACAAGCCCAAACTGGGGACTGG
Organism: Bidens hawaiensis; assembly: GCF_021521415.1. Classification (NCBI taxonomy): domain Eukaryota; kingdom Viridiplantae; phylum Streptophyta; class Magnoliopsida; order Asterales; family Asteraceae; genus Bidens; species Bidens hawaiensis. Next base: position 182,550 of record NW_027495025.1, read on the forward strand.
CCCAAGGATACTGATGTCAACTGGGGACTTGCCCAAACCAGGATTTAGCCCAAATGTGAGTGACGTTAAAATACCAAAACCTTAGCAAACATTAAAATGTTAGAAACCTTTGTCTTGAGATAACGTGAAAACGTTATAAACCGGTGGTATGGTACGTCTACCAGAAATAGTAGGATCCTCCATATAGCCGAAGACAATGAAATTGTCAGCCACTAAGCGTGTACTGGTCCCGCTGCCCCGGACTATACGTTGGATAGCGTGCGCTCCAGGCGAGAGTGTAGAAACTCTAATTTATAAGAAAGGTGAAAACCTTTAAACCTTGGAGGGTATGACCATCGGGGGTCATACCCAATTGTGGGCTAGGCCAAGGAAAATAGAGATGTACCTTAAGCGTGAGGGAGAGGTGGCCAACCGTTTAGACATTAAAGCTCTTATTGAAACCTGTATTGTTACTTAAAACTTGGAAAAGACAAACGTTAAAAATATATTATCCTTAAATTAATAAGAATCTGAAAAGGATAAGTGATCAGATAGATGTTACCGATTTTAGGATCCTAGATCATTTAAGGATACTAAATCCTCTTAGGATACTTGATCCTGATCAGAAAAAGTACTTCTTGAGGTGGATAGCATTCCATGCTCTTGGTAACCTGTTGCCTTCCATAGTGAGCAAATGATATGCCCCTTTTCCTGCCTCTGACTCGATCTGATAAGGACCTTCCCATTTGGGTTCTAACTTCCCATCAGCCGGATTGGTTGTATTTTGGAAGGCTTTCCTAAAAACTAAATCTACTTCTTGAAATCTTCTGATCCTTATATTTTTTTTGTATGCCCCATACCCTTTGTTGATAAGCTGCCATTCTGATCTTGGACAGGTCTCTAAGTTCTTCAATAGTATCCAAGTCTTCAAGAAGGATTTCGTCGTTGGCCTCAGGATCACGTATGCTTGTTCTAGCTATGGGAACTACCATTTCTATGGGAATTACAGCTTCTAAGCCAAACACCAAGGAAAAGGGTGTCTGGCCTGTTGCATTCTTAGGTGTCGTTCTATTGGCCCAAAGAACATAAGGTAGCTCCTCGGCCCACTTTCCTTTCTTGGATCCTAGCTTCTTCTTTAGATTGTTGATGATGATTTTGTTGCTAGACTCCACTTGACCATTAGCTTGAGGATGCACTGGAGTAGAGGTTATCATCTTGATGCCCCAGTTGTCACAAAATTTAGTTGTTCTTTTCCCAATAAATTGGGAACCATTATCACAAATAATTTCAGAAGGAATACCAAATCTAGTTATAATATTCCTTTTAATAAAAGATATAACTTCCCTTTCTCCGAATTGTACGAATGCTTCTGCATCAATCCATTTAGAGAAGTAGTCCATCATGGAAAGCATAAAGACCTTTCCACCTGGTGCCTTTGGTAGCTTCCTAACAATGTCCATTCCCCACTTCATGAAAGGCCATGAAGAGTATATAGGATACATCGGTTCTGCTGGCTGATGACGGATATTTGCATGTCTTTGGCATGCATCACACGTTTTCAAATATTCCATTGCATCCTTTTTCATCGTCGGCCAGAAGTATCCAGTCCTAAGTATCCTGAAGAATAATGCTCTCCCCCCCTGTGTTGTTGCTGCAATCACCTTCGTGAAAGTTTTTAAGTACTTCTTGGATCTCTGGATCCTCTATGCACATTAAGTATGTACCTGCAAGAGATTTTCTGTATAGCATATTATCTAATAAAATATATTGTGATACCTTGAGTTTGAAGGATTTCGGATTCTCCGTAGCTGGGATCTCTCCAGTTTGAATCTACTTCTTAATTGGGAGGATACATGATCCTTGGTTGGCTGAGGATAATGGATCCCAAAGTACTACCTGCTTATCACTTGTTATCTCCCCAACTTCTTGCTCTCCTATTGCTAGCGAGAGTATATGGATGATTGGGATCCTTGTATCTTCTGGAATTTTCAAGGATGAGGCTAAATTTGCTAAGGCGTCTGCCCCTTCATTTCCTCTCTTGGTACCTGTATTGTACTAAACAATTCGAAGGATTTTGCAAGCTACTTCACAATTTCTAAATATTTGATCATATTCTCACCTTTTACGGTATAAGAGCCGTTAAAGTGGTTAGTTATAAGTAAAGAATCCATATAAACTTGAAGATACCTGATCTTCATGCTTTTGGCTAAAAGTAAACCTGCGATGAGTGCTTCGTACTCTGCCTCATTGTTGGTAGCTTGAAACGCATATGTAACGGATTGTGGTATTAAGTCCCCCTGTGGCGATTTTTGTAGTATGCCGAAACCTGTTCCTCTTACATTGGACGCTCCATCTGTGAAGAGGATCCAAGTATCATTGGTTTCTTCAAGTTGTTGGACCTCTAGATCGGCTTCATTTTGCATGTCACTACTGAAATCAGCCACAAAGTCTGCAAGCGCTTGTGATTTAATGGCTGTTCTAGGCTCATACTGAATATCATATGTACTTAGCTTCACAGCCCACTTGGCCATCCTACCTGACATTTTTGGTTTTCTAAGCACATTCTTAACATGAAAAATGAAGTTGGGGATCCTTGGCTGGCTGTGGATAATTGATCCCAAAGTACTACCTGCTTATCACTTGTTATCTCCCCAAATTCTTGCTCTCCTATTGCTGGCGAGAGTATATGAATGATTGGGATCCTTGTATCTTCTGTAATTTTCAAGGATGAGGCTAAATTTGCTAAGGCGTCTGCCCCAACATTTTCCTCTCTTGGTACTTGTATTGTACTAAACAATTCGAAGGATTTTGCTAATTACTTCACAATTTCTAAATATTTGATCATATTCTCACCTTTTACGGTATAAGAGCCGTTAAAGTGGTTAGTTATAAGTAAAGAATCCATATAAACTTGAAGATACCTGATCCTCATGCTTTTGGCTAAAAGTAAACCTACGATGAGTGCTTCGTACTCTGCCTCATTGTTGGTAGCTTGAAACGCACATGCAACGGACTGTGGTATTATGTCCCCCCTGTGGCGATTTTAGTAGTATGCCTAAACCTGTTCCTCTTACATTGGATGCTCCATTTGTGAATAGGATCCAAGTATCATTGGTTTCTTCAAGTTGTTGGACTTCTAGATCAGCTTCACTTTGCATGTCACTACTGAAATCAGTCACAAAGTCTGCAAGAGCTTGTGATTTAATGGCTGTTCTAGGCTCATACTGAATATCATATGCACTTAGCTTCACAGCCCACTTGGCCATCCTACCTGACATTTCTGGTTTTCTAAGCACATTCTTAACAGGATAGTTAGTTTTCAAAATAATAGTATGTGTTTCAAAATAGTGTCTCAACTTGGTTGAGGCCATAATTAAAGCAAGAATTAATTTTTCAAGGTGAGATACATGACCTCTACGTCCAAAAGACTTATACCTACATAATAAACGGGATGTTGTTCACCTTCGTGATCCTTCACAAGGACGACACTTATTGCATTTCCTGAGACAGCCAGGTATAGATGTAAGGATTCTCCATCCACAAGCTTCATCAGAGCTAGTGTTGAGGATAAGTAAGCCTTTAAGGCTTTGATGAACCTATTGAGCGTGGCTATTCTTCCCGTCAGCCTCTGGACATCCTTAGCATTCACATGAGACTTTAAGTTGATAATGGCTTCTATCTGCTCGGGGCTTGCTTTTATCCCTGTTTTGGTGACCATGTACCCTAGAAACTTTCCAGCCTTAACACCAAAATGGCATTTTGACGGGTTCAGTTTCATATTGTATTGATCCAGGATGTTGAACACTTCTTCGAGATCTCTGAGATGATCCTCAGCTTTCTTCGATTTCACCACCATGTCATCTATGTAGACTTCCATGGTTTTGCCTAACTGATCCTTGAACATCATATTCACCAGTCTATCATATGTTACCCCTGCATTTCTTAGTCCGAACGATATATCAATATAACAATATATGCCGGTAGGAGTCGTGAATGTTGTATCCTCTTAATCAGATGGTTACATCTGAATTTGTTGAAATCCAGAGGAAGCATCCTTAAAGGGAAACATTTCATGTCCTGCCGTTGCATCCACCATGGAATCTATATGTGGTAATGGGAAAGGATCCTTGGGTCATGCCTTGTTTAAATCAGTAAAATCGACACACACCCTCCACTTTCCATTCTTTTTAGAAACAACAACCACATTAGCTAACCATCGACGATACTTAACCTCTCTGATCATACCGGCCTTAAGAAGTTTTTGAACTTCTTCTTGTATGATCGCGTTCATCTCAGGAGCGAATTTCCTTCGTTTCTGATGGACTGGTTTAATAGAATGATCAAGGCCCAATTTATGAGTAATTACCTCATTAGAAATACCTGTCATGTTTGAATGTCTGAAGGCAAACGTGGATTTTCATCGCTTTAGGAAGGATATTATATCCTCCTCGATCTCGTCAGGGATACAGGATACTAGGAACACCTTCATGTCTGGATCTTCAGGATCTAAAGATACTTTCTTTTAGGTCCTGCTCTCAAGCTTCCAGTACATTCCTAGGATTTTGCTGTAATTGCTATGCATTCGTCTGTTTAGCTGTCGGCTTCATGGATGAAGAATAATAATTCTTGGCCTCCACTTGGTCACCATCTATCCTTACTACTCCCTAAGGAGTTGGTAGTTTGATGAACTGATGGTAAGTAGAGGCTACAACCTTCATTCCATGTATCCAAGGCCTGCCAAGAATAATGTTGCAACAAGAAAGATTGTCAATAACACCAAAATTTTGGTAGGAATTTAACCCTTCAATGTATATTGGAAGTTTAATCTCCCCCAATGTTTTCTTGGTTTCACCATTGAAACCCACTAGTACCGACGTTCGCGGGATGATTTCCGAGTCTGGGATGTTCATTTTCTGCAGTACATCATGTTGGATGATGTTGGCCGAGCTTCCACCATCGACTAGGATCCTGATCACATAATGGTTAGAAATAAATAATGTTACAATCAAACCGTCGTTGTGAGGATCCTGTATGCTTGTCTTATCTTCTTCATCAAAGAAGATTCTTTTGTCAGTCGTCAAAGTAGTGGATATGACTGGTCGTTCCCGTTCTACATCTTGGTTTCTTTGGCTAGTCTCTTACCTGCGGAGAAGGAAGTACCACATATATCCAAGCCACCGAAGATGAAGTTGATTACTGTTAGTGCACGGTTTTGCGTCTAGAGTCTTTGTATTTATCGTTAATGTTTTATTTATTAATTAATGTAATATTTAATCTTTATTATTAACTAGTTCGTCAAGGTTAAGTCTAGTTCGCTAGGGATGTTAGCGAACTAAGACATTATAATGTATTCCCTCCTGATTCATTAGGGGATGTTAACGAATCAGGGGGTGGTTCATTATTTTAGTTTATGTAACGAAGGGGAAGCTGGTTCGCTAGGGGATGTTAGCGAACCAGGTCACCTTCTATATATAGTGAACTATTGTTCACTTTGATAAGAGGTTTTGAAAAAGAGTTTTTTGAGTAATTGCTCTCTCTCAAGCTTCACCTTAACATTATTCATCTGATATATTGATAATATATACACATACATAACACTAAATCAAGGTTAATTATGAGCTAGATCCTTAAGAGTTCTAATCGGATATTCACAGATCTGAGATCTGTTATTGTTATCGATTACACTTGATCCGGGATCCAACAAGTGGTATCAGAGCTGTTGGTGCTCATTACACTTGATTTGGTGTTTTAATTGTTATTGTTATTAAGTTTTTCGGTTTTTTGGTTTTGAATCAATTTTGATTTGAATTGATTGAATTATGGATAATTTGGATTGAGTTTGTGTTGGTTAAGGTATTGGATAGGTGTGGATTAAAGGAATTGAGGTGTGGATTGGATTTGTGTGTTTTGGATTTGGATTTGGTTTAAGTCCGAAACAGGGGTGTGTTTTTGGTCAAATTGATTTGGTTTAAGGTGTTAATAGGATACGAGATTATGTGTATTGGATTCGGATTTGGTTTACGAGGATTTTGGTAGGTTATTTGTGCATTTTGGTTGAGTAATGAGGTTGTATTATGAATTTGTTATTGTTGGGTTTCTGGGTTTAATCTTCAAAATTTCTGGAAAAATTGTTTGAAGATTTGAAGATGAATGTAATTCGTTATCTTCTTTCTGGTGATTCGCTATATGTTTCATGGTGATTCGTTATCAACTGTGTTACTTCCCTACCTAGTTCGTTAATCAATTCGTGTGAGTTATTGGTTCGTGTTATCTAGTTCGTTAACTAGATTAACCGATTCGTGTGACACGTGTTCTTCTTGGGATTTTTGTTATAACAACCTTTGCCACGTGGCATAAGGTGTCAGAGTTTGTTACAAACGGTTGTAACAATCTGATTCGCTATAGTGTGATTCGCTAATCAACTGTAGATGATTCGTTATATTAATTCGCTAAGCATTTCTTAGTGATTCGTTACTGATTATCATTTGATTCGCTAAACTAATACTTTGTGATTCGTTTGGTCAATTCGTTAAGTTGACTTGTGATTCGTTAAGTTGACTTGTGATTCGCTAAGTTGACTTTTGATTCGCTAAAACACTTACCTCATTCGTTAAGGTACTTCGTTGCTGATCAGTCTTAACTTCGTTAAGGGTTGATTCGTTAAACATTATTCACAGTTCGCTATTACTGTTCACAGTTCGCTATAACTGTTCACAGTTCGCTATAACTATTCACAGTTTGTTATAACTGTTCACTGATTCGTTAAGCTATTTCACTATTTGATTCGTTAAACACTTAAATTTTTCAAAAATGCCCGGTATGTATGCATTAGCGTCTCAGAACATGTTGATGCAACAGATGTTGCAACTTGATACCGAGATAGGTTCACATTCTAAATGTCCACATTTGATGAAGTTCAGTGACTTTGCCAAGTGGGAACCTCGGTTTCGTGCACATTTGGGTTCTGATCATCCTGACTGCTCATATTGTCTTGATGAAGTTTATGTGGCACCAATGATTGGTGATGATACTTTGGGTATACTCCTAAAGCCATTTCTCAATACTCACAAGAAGAGAAGAAAGCTTTAGAAATCGAGATAAAAGCCTATTCTACTTTGACTATGGCATTACCAGAAAATATCTTTCATCAAGTTGGTAGTATCAAGAGATGTGCGTCTTTATTTCAACATCTGCGTATGAGAAGCATGGGAAACACAGCTGAGAGTAAGAAAGTGATGCTCAAGTTTCAGTTTTGAAACTTTAATCTATTGAAGGGAGAAACAGTTGAAGAGATGACTACAAGATTTAGTCATTTAATTGCTGAAATGGACAAGATGAAAATGGAAATTTCTTAAAGGGATAAAATTGACACTATTAAAAGTGTGCTTCCAAGTTCTTACTCAACATTTCTAATGGTTTTGAAAGAAAATGACTATTTTGTGAATGAAGACTTGACGACACTTAAACTTCTACAAAAGATCGAAGCTAGAGAATATGATCTTAAGTGTCAAAAATCCTCCAAAGAAAATCAAGATCCAGCTTTCTATGGTGGAAGTATGCCTCTTAGTTCAACGATCTCTCCAATCACTGCTTTTCTTACTCATGCTGCAAGTGAAAAAGAATCAACTATGTTTAATGATCCAAAAGTTTGTTTCTACTCTGTTGGTAATTCGGATGGTTTTGGAAGTTCAACTAATACCAATCCATTTGCTACACCACCTAGTGTTAATATGAAGGAAGCTGAGCAAAACTTTGCTTTTCTGACGGCTTTTATGTCTTCATATGAAAACTTAGTGAGTAGTAAGATTGCCACAAGTGATTTAACAGATGAGCACTATGATCAGATAGATCCAGATGATCTAGAAATCATGGATTTAAAATGGAACATGGCTATGATCGTTCGTAAAGTTAAAAGATTCATGCAGAGAACTGGAAAAGATCTTCCAGCTTTAAACAAGAAGTTGGGTTTTGACAAATTAAAAGTAAAGTGTTATAATTGTCAAGAATTTGGGCATTTCGCGAAGGAATGTGACAAACCAAGGAAAGAATACACTGGACCTCGTGGTCAAAGTCAAAATGCTTCTACACCACGAGGAAGTGATGCTGAAAAGAAACCATCTTCTTCTACAACACAAGCAATGTTAGCAGATGGAACTGATTGGTCACAACGGTTACTATGCAATGATGTTCAAGCAAATTTGGCTATATTTGGGTTACATAAAGATTATCAAGATGCTACTGGTAGTGAGATGTCTTCCGATAATGATTCTGGATCTGATTCTGACGACTCTTGCGACAAGTCTTCTGAATCAATGTTTGCTTGCATGGCCAAGATCAATGAGGTTAGTAACTCTATTTCTGCTACTTCATTTGTTAAAGCTGTTGGGATTTATACAAGATTATCAAAGTTCAAGTTAACCATATTTAACTAGAAAACGCAACGGAAGCTTAGATTTTAAAACTTGTTATGAACATACCATTATGTTAAAACTAAAACCCAAAGCCAAGGATCAAAATTACAAGAACAAGATGCTCACAAAATGTAAATTGTACCTTCTTCTACCTTTAGAAGAACAAGTGGGTTGTTGAAGGGGATGGTGGATGAATGACAAGCCTCCAAAGAAGAAGACCTCAAGAGTATGATACCCCAAGCTATTTGTGACAACACCAAGTTGTTTTGCTAGGATTTATGAACACAAAACAAGCTCACCAAGCTCTCTTTTTTCTGCTGCTGCTGCCGTGAGTTTATTAGAGAGAAAGAGAGAGTGTTCTTGCTTGTTTTACACTTGAAATTCAAAAGGGACAAGACACACATGCATGTGAGTTGAATAGAGGATCAAAAAGAGAGCCCTTGTTAATATGCAAAGAGCATCTAAATTTTGATTGGGTAAAACCACCACCCCCACATGGGTGGCCGGTTTTGTTTGTTTTTCTTTTTTTTTTTTTTTTTTGTATTTTGTTTTAACCATTTAAAACATCTCCATTAATTTTATAAAACTCATTTTTATAAAATGTACATACATTTATATAATTATTTAACCAATTAAATAATTAATTTATATAAACAAATTATCCAGATAATTTATTTAAATCCTCAAGTGTGTTTGTTTAGAAAACCAATTTTCTAAACACGTAGTGTTCGGTATTCGTTTAATTGATCAAATCATTAAAAGAATACATTTGGTGTTGTCTAGCTTGTTATTGGGTATGACCCGACTTGGATCAAACACAGTTAGCCACATTAATATAAATATGTGTCTCGGGCATACGTAATTCCAACAATCTCCCACTTGCACGAGATACATAGAAAATTAATGCAAGTGGTGAATACCGCCTAACAACAGTTCACCACCCCTAATGTGTTTGACGAAGTGCCATTCAATAACATCATTCCTTCAAGTCCCTTACTTGATATGATTTAGGTGAATCTATCATTATATCCCTTTGTTACTAGATGTCATGTTGGATCTAAGAGACATAGGCGATCATTCTCTTTACAATTCAACTTTATCAGGCCTTAGACATCTAAACTCTCAACACATTAGAGGAACAAATTCCATCTTGACTGTATACGCCTCTCACTATCACTTTATACTCCACCTGAGCTCATCCTTATGTACCATCTTTTACGAATAGCGAAGGGGAGAGTCAAAGTGTAATACTTGGTGAAAATCAAGACCCAGTATACATCTCAGGTCTAAGGATAATATGAAATTCTCCTTTACTCAAAATTACTAATGATCAGGTCCATTGACTCCATGTAGTAATATTTAGAGCGGGTCAGTCCAATATTCGTATCCCACAAATATCTATGAACCTTGGCAGCAAACCTATGCTCCATATTCATTCCTTATGAATATCCACCAATCCTAGTTCATAATAGTCTTGCTTCATATTTGTTCCCGCAAATGTGATCGACTACGGACTTTTAGAATAAGATAACTTATTCATGGATTAAACATGCAAAATTAGAATTTAACTCAAGATTCCATAATCATATAAAAGAGTTAAATTACAAAAGTCTTTTAAACGTAAATACAAAATAGATCAAATCCAATTACTAGAATATCGAAGTCCTAAGCCACTCGCATGACGCTCATGTTTCGGTCTTTCTAGGAGCTTCGTGAATGGATCCGCAAGATTTTGATCAGTTCCAACTTTGCGAATACATATCTTTCCTTTTTCAACTTCATCCCTTATGTAGTTGAATCTCCGCTCTATGTGCCTTGTCTTTTGGTGCGAACGAGGTTCCTTGATTTGAGCAATCTCACCCTCGTTGTCACAAAAGATTTCTAGGGGGTCTTGAATGGTAGGGACCACCCCTAGATCAGAAATAAATTTCTTCAACCATGCAGCTTCCTGAGCTGCCAATGAAGCGGCGATGTATTCTGATTCTGTAGTGGACAATGCTACCACTTCCTGTTTTGAGCTCTTCCAAGAGACAGCTCCTCCATTAAGAGTGAACACATACCCAGATTGTGATCGAGAATCATCTCGATCAGTTTGGAAGCTCGCATCCGTGTAACCTTTTATAGCGAGTTCCTCTTCACCAGATCCATATATCAGAAACATATCCTTAGTTCTCCTAAGGTATTTCAATATGTTCTTAACAGCCATCCAATGACTGTTTCCTGGATTCTGTTGGTATCTGCTTGTCATGCTCAAAGCGCATGACACATCCGGTCTAGTACATATCATCGCATACATAATGGATCCTATAGCAGAAGCATATGGGATTTGTTTCATCATCTCTTGCTCATCCTTTGAGCTTGGACATTGAGCTAAACTCAATATGGTCCCTCTTTGAATAGGTACAAAACCTTTCTTGGAGTTTTCCATCTTGAACCTTTTCAAGATCTTATCAATGTATGTACTTTGGTTCAAACCTATCAAGCGCCTTGACCTATCCCTATAGATCTTTATTCCCAAAATATAGGCGGCTTCACCAAGATCCTTGATGGAAAATCTACTTCCAAGCCAAGCCTTAACGCTTTCCATGGTTGGAATGTCATTTCCAAATAGTAGAATGTCATCGACATACAATACTAAGAAGGTAATTATACTCCCACTAGCTTTCTTATACACACAAGCCTCATCAGCATTCTTGATGAATCCAAAAATTTTGATTTCTTCATCAAAACGATGATTCCAAGTTCTAGATGCTTGTTTCAATCCATAGATTGATTTCTTTAACTTGCATACTTTATTAGGATGTTTCGGATCGACAAAACCTTCAGGCTGAACCATATAGACATCTTCCTCAAGATATCCATTTAGGAAAGCGGTCTTGACATCCATTTGCCAAATTTCATAATCATAATGTGCAGCTATGGCAAATAATATCCTAATAGACTTTAGCATTGCCACAGGCGAAAAAGTTTCATCATAATCAACCCCTTGAGTTTGAGTGAAACCCTTAGCTACAAGTCTTGCTTTATAAGTATCCAAGTTTCCATGCATATCAGTTTTTCTTTTGAAAACCCACTTACTTCCAACAGCTTTGGAATTGAGTGGTGGTTCAACCAATTCCCAAACTTGGTTGTCATACATGGATTGCATCTCAACGTTCATGGCTTCAAGCCATTTGTCACAATCATTCTTGGACATTGCATCACGGTATGTGGTTGGTTCATCCGAATCTACCACGTAGCAACCTTCTACAAAAAATCCATATCTTTCAGGTGGATTGCTAACTCTACCAGATCTGCGAACGTTTTGTGTGTTTTGATCAACCACTTGATCACTTTCAACAACCTCTTGTTGAGTGCTAGTATCAACCAATTGTGTATCATCTTGTGATTCTTGATCCTCATCAAATTTCACTGTTCTACTATTAGTTCCTTCCTCAAGGAACTTAGTTTCCAAGAACTTACCCTTTCGAGCAATAATAACATTTTGCTCACTAGGGTCGTAAAAGTAATATCCTATATCATCTTTAGGATAACCTATAAAGATACATTTAGTGGATCGGACTTCTAATTTGTTTGGGGTGTATTGCTTTACATAAGCTTCACAACCCCAAACTCTTAAGAATGATAGCGATGGAGCCTTTCCATGCCATATTTCAAAAGGTGTCTTCTCCACTTTCTTGGTTGGAGCCATATTCAATATGCGAACAGCGGAAAGTAAAGCATAGCCCCAAAATGATAGAGGTAAAGTGCTTCTAGCCATCATCGATCGAACCATATCTAATAGGGTACGATTTCTCCTTTCAGACACACCATTATGTTGTGGTGTTCCAGGTGGAGTAAGTTGTGAAATAATTCCACAACTCTTAAGATGATCTTGAAAAACACCACTTAGGTATTCACCTCCTCTATCACTACGAAGTACTTTGATTGTGGTCTTGAGTTGTCTTTCTACTTCAGTTTTGAAGTCTTTGAACATTTCAAAAGCTTCATCTTTGTGTTTCATTAAGTACACATAACCATATCGACTATAATCGTCAATAAAGGTAATGAAGTATCTTTCACCATTCCTAGTCATTGGTCTAAAAGGACCACATACATCCGAATGTATGATACCCAATAATTCTTTTGACCTTTCAAAAGTTTTATTAAAGGGTTGCTTTGTCATTTTGCCTTGTAAACAAGATTCACATACATCAAATGAGTCATACTCATTTGTTTCTAGAATACCACTCTTGCGAAGAGTTTGCATGCGATTCTTGTTTATATGTCCAAGGCGACAATGCCAAAGATAGGAATCACCCAAGTCCTTCTTGAGTTTCTTGGTGTTGACATTGTACATTGAACTACTATGTGACGCACCAATTTGATCTATTTCATATATACCATTTATGGGTATAGCTTTAAAATAAAATATGCCATTCATCAAAACATGAATATCATAATCAATAAACTTAAGATCAAAGCCACATTGTTTTAAAAGAGACACAGAAATAATGTTTCTCCTTAACTTAGGAGCATACAAAACATTCTTCAAAATTACTTCCAAACCACTTGGAAGCTTTAACAAGTAGTCTCCTTGGGCTTGGACTTCAACTCTTGCTCCATTGCCCATAAAGAGACTAATGTCCCCTTTGTTGAGTTGTTTACTTCTTTTGAACCCCTGCAACAAATTGCAAATGTGAGTTCCACATCCGGTATCAAGTACCCATGTATTTGAAGAAATAACATTTAGTTCAATATGTATAGTAAAGATAATACCTGAGGTATGCCCCGCATCCCTCTTATCTTTTAACGCATTGAGATAGGTCGGACAATTCCTTTTCCAATGACCTATCTCTCCACACTCAAAGCATGGATCTTGCGCCGCAACCTTTTGCTTCTTTTCCTTCGGTTTGATGGGCGTGATGGCTTTCCTCTTTCCCTTTCCTTGGACGTGGCCCTTGCCCTTAGCAACACTTGCTTTGGGGTTGGAGTTATGTCCCCTTTTTCCTTCATTGATTGTTAGAACGGGTAAAACCCTTTTACCCATTCCCGCTTCGGCCGTTCTTAGCATTGCGTGAAGCTCACCAATGCTTTTGTCCCACCCATTCATGTTATAATTCATGACAAAGGTTTCAAACCTTTTGGTCAAAGAGTTGAGGATCAAATCCGTAGCCAACTCATTAGACACGGGACAATTCAACCTACGAAGCTTTTCGATGTAGCTTTTCATCTTTAGGACATAAGATGAGACGCTTTGGGTTTCCTCCATACGACATGCATGAAACGCTCGAACCGTTTCGAAACGTTCCGCTCTAGCTTGTTGAAGGAACATTTCCTTCAATTGAGTTATCATGTCGTATGCCCCATGATGCTCGAAATCCTTTTGGATTTCGGGAATCATAGTCCCTAACATGAGGCAAGAGGCTTGCACCGAATCTTTGGTGTACTTGACCCAATTGTTATACGCCTCCTCATCTTCCACGTTAGGCTCGTCGGGAATGGGATCGTCTAAGACATATGATATCTCTTCTTGTTTGAGAACTATTCTCAAGTTGCGATACCAATCCATAAAGTTATTATGGTTTAGACGATCCTTTTCAAGGATGGTTCTTAAGGATAGGTTACGGGTGTTATGGGTAGAGGTGTTTGCATTGTTAGCGGCCATCTACAAAATTTAACAAAGTTTTATTTTAGTATTATAAACAATTTAATTATTAATACCCTTTTATTCCAAATTTTAAAATAATAATTAAATTCTAGAATCCAATGATAAATCAAATTTCGGTTAGGTGACCTTTATCCCGTTATTTGATTTAACAAGGTAGTCAATCTTGACAATTGCAACCCTTTGCAACTTCTAGAGGTATGGGACCATTCGAAATCCTTATTTCGTGTTGGCATGTTTATCCCATCAACACCATTGGATCCCATGCTTAGGTGACCTTTATCACATGGTTTCCAATTCAAGTCGTCATACTTGTATAAACATGTAAGATTAACATACAAGTGGTTAGGTGACCTTTATCCCACAAATATGTTAATATTACCCTAAGTATATTAGTTTGCTCAAAATGGTTAGGTGACCTTTATCCCATTAAAAGTTCCCTAATACGTTAAGTGTCATACAAAAGGATGGTGTTAGACTTGTTTCTTTGGTAATTATGAAAAAAGGGATTTTAAATTTTTCAAATATTCTAGTTGAAAAACATTATGCCATATCCTAACATGCATTTAGAAATATGGCGATTTTGAAAACCAATTTTCAAGGTTCTAGTTATAATAAAACCAATTTTATTATAGGTGAGTGATCGCTTAGTTTTAATAAACCCATTTAATTAAACTAATTGACGCGATATTACCAAATATATATTAGAACCCGTTTTATGCTTGTTGTCGTTCCTATGTGACGGTTTGGATATCCTAATATCTATCAACCACACATTACATTAAGTAAAACAAACAACCAAGCATACACATGCAAAATATAGTCATAACCGAAAACCGCTAAATTTGACCATACTTGTTAGCCGAAACAAGTATAGGTCATAAGTCACACCTAAGGGACAAAACATGACACAAGGATGGAATGTTGACTCCCACTTGATCTTGCATCCAAATGCTTCAAGTATCCTTTCCAAGTTGTTGTGTTCTTGTTGGGCTTGTTAATGGGCTCCAAACTTCCAAAAGTCTTCTTGGGCCCAAGAGTGAAATTTATGGGCCTAATGGGCTTGAATCCCATGATGGGCCGGTGAGGCCCAACAAGCCCAAAATTTCGGTCCAAGGCCCAAATCCACCAATTCTTGCATCTTCAATTTTTACAAAATGTATCCTAATACATATTTTTCTAAAAAAAAGGAAAATGCAACTAATCTATTTATTACATACCAATTTATGAATAAATAAATTACACAAGCCTAAGATTATGAATTATTACAACCATATTGAATAATAAACATAATCAACATACACAAACAACAATCAACACATCCAAGGTCTAGGTTTCGGTTATGACACATCCAAACATACCAAATGTTCTAAGCATGCAACCTAAGCAACCAATGCCCAAAATATCACAAAGACAAAAGGTGCCCCCCCCCCCCAAGAGGCTACGGCCACCCCCCCCCCCCCAAAATTTACAATTTTGATATTTCAACATCCAAATGTTAAATGGTTTCCTAAGATCTTTCCATGCATGTCAAGATCTTACAAAACCATGAGGGGTAAAATCCACCAAATTTTCGGACCCCTTTTTCACCCATGAAAAAACCCGAAATTTATGAATACAAAAGAAGCATAAGTCCTTGTAACCGGCTCTTGATGCCATTGTTGGGATTTATACAAGATTATCAAAGTTCAAGTTAACCATATTTAACTAGAAAACGCAACGGAAGCTTAGATTTTAAAACTTGTTATGAACATACCATTATGTTAAAACTAAAACCCAAAGCCAAGGATCAAAATTACAAGAACAAGATGCTCACAAAATGTAAATTGTACCTTCTTCTACCTTTAGAAGAACAAGTGGGTTGTTGAAGGGGATGGTGGATGAATGACAAGCCTCCAAAGAAGAAGACCTCAAGAGTATGATACCCCAAGCTATTTGTGACAACACCAAGTTGTTTGGCTAGGATTTATGAACACAAAACAAGCTCACCAAGCTCTCTTTTTTCTGCTGCTGCTGCCGTGAGTTTATTAGAGAGAAAGAGAGAGTGTTCTTGCTTGTTTTACACTTGAAATTCAAAAGGGACAAGACACACATGCATGTGAGTTGAATAGAGGATCAAAAAGAGAGCCCTTGTTAATATGCAAAGAGCATCTAAATTTTGATTGGGTAAAACCACCACCCCCACATGGGTGGCCGGTTTTGTTTGTTTTTCTTTTTTTTTTTTTTTTTTGTATTTTGTTTTAACCATTTAAAACATCTCCATTCATTTTATAAAACTCATTTTTATAAAATGTACATACATTTATATAATTATTTAACCAATTAAATAATTAATTTATATAAACAAATTATCCAGATAATTTATTTAAATCCTCAAGTGTGTTTGTTTAGAAAACCAATTTTCTAAACACGTAGTGTTCGGTATTCGTTTAATTGATCAAATCATTAAAAGAATACATTTGGTGTTGTCTAGCTTGTTATTGGGTATGACCCGACTTGGATCAAACACAGTTAGCCACATTAATATAAATATGTGTCTCGGGCATACGTAATTCCAACAAAAGCATCATGCGTTGACTGTGAATCTAACAAATCTAAGTTAGAAGCATTGAAAAATCAAAATGATAATCTTATAAGAGAAATTGCTTCTCTTAAGGATACTTATCAAAAATCTCTTGAATCTCAAAGGATATCTCGAGAAAATATTGAAGCATTGTCGACAAGTAACCACGATCTCAAAGCCGAGTTATCTGTGAAAATGACCATTAATGACCAAAACTTTCAGGAAATTTTGAAACATCGTTCTAAGATAACTGAGCTTGAGAATGAGGTTCTTGAGTTGAAGAACAAATTGGGGAAATTTAGGAATTCATCTTTTCTGTTGAATGAAATTATTGAAGTATCTGGAAAACAAAAAGATTCCAAGAAAGGTATTGGTTTTGTTGAAATTCCACCACCTTTTCATAATGATTATAAAATTAATCCTTTTGCAAGAAAAGAAGAGGATTTGATTCAAAAAGATTCTGTGATTTCTGAAAAAACTAAATTGATTAAACCTGAAATTGTCAAACCCCAAGTTGCTCCTCAAAAACCTCATGTGGAAAGTAAAAAGGTCTTTGTTGAAAATGTTGACAAAGTGATTATTGAGGATGTGTTTGAACCTGAGATAATACACAAGAATAAGAACATTCATAGTTCTAATCATATTCTTTGCGAACCTCAAGAATTTGGGGAAGCTGTGTATGGTTCATTCAAGTCTCAAGTGAACAAGGAAGAAACTGTGAAAACCAAACCAGTGAGGGCAAATAAGTCAGTTAAACCAAAGATTTCTGACGAGGACTTAATGCGTTTCATTAATCCTCCGAGTTCTAAGTCTTCATCGGCTAGAGTTTTTAAGTTAAAGGGAATGGATACGATGTTCACTGAAAAAGATATTCCAATAAGTATTATCAAACCTGAACTTATTGAGAGTGTTTTTGTCAATGAAACTTCAAAAATTCAAGAACTTGAACGTGTGTATGCTCAAACAAAAACATCAGTTCAATCTGACCCATTGACTAAGGCAAAACAACTTTTAAAACAAGCTAAGAAAATTAACTTTGTGAAGTCAACTGGGACAGATACACTAAAAGGTTTTTCGAACTGTTCTAATTTAGATTTTTATTTAAAGAAGAAATCTGAATTATCTGATGAGTTTGCTAAGAGCATGACTATAAAAGTGAGTCATCATCAACCGTCTGCATCATTTATTCCAATTACTTCTCAACATTATCATGTAGACATGCGAAGTTGTTTTCTTTGTGGTCAACAAGGTCATGTTGTGAGGAATTGTAGTCAGCAGAACTATCAGAATCTTCATCCTTTTATCAAGGACAAATCTAAGCCCATTCCATTGGTCAAGGAGATTTTGAAACGACCTGTGTCGTATGCTGATGATACTCATATTTTGTTCTCTAATGTGAAACCTCGGAAGGTTCTTCATGTCAATGAGACACACGGTCAAGTGAAACCAAAATTTGTTCCAACTGAACCCATATGTCAAAACAAGAATTCAAACATTGTTCAGGC
Source organism: Bidens hawaiensis (assembly GCF_021521415.1). Taxonomy (NCBI): domain Eukaryota; kingdom Viridiplantae; phylum Streptophyta; class Magnoliopsida; order Asterales; family Asteraceae; genus Bidens; species Bidens hawaiensis. Next base: position 200,655 of record NW_027495025.1, read on the forward strand.
AGCTTACTTAAGACGAAAGTCTAGGAAGCCGGTAACTTATTCACAAGTGGCTGAACAAAAATTGAAATATGTTAAAGTTAATGATCAAAGAGAAAACCAAAGGTGCCCAAGACTGAGGCCTGGGCTGCCTTTTTGAACTAATCACTTTTTTTTGTGTGTAGGGTTCATCTAAGACCATTTCTGGTGAAAACTGGATCATGGATAGTGGATGTTCTCGTCATATCACTGGAAATCTCAACCTCTTATCAAATGTGAGAAATATTCAAGGGGGTTATGTAGCATTTGCAGGGAATTCTGGGGGCATGATCACACAAGAGGGTGAAGTTTCAAATGGTCATATTACGTTTGAGAAAGTGAATTATTGCGACAAAGTTGATCATAACTTATTAAGTGTATCGCAGATTTGTGATAAAAAGTACACTACGATATTTACTGAAAAAGAATGTCTTATCTTGAAACCGGGTTATGTTATTCCTGAGGACATGGTTGTCATGCGATCACCAAGATCAAACGATATTTATGTCTTAAATATGAGTTCTAAAGTATTCACATCGATCGAAACATGTTTTGTCTCGAAAGCAACCAAGAAAGACTCGATTCTATGGCATCGTAGAATGGGTCACATACATGTCAGAAAGATGAATTATTTAATGGCAAATGACTTAGTTGAGGGTGTCTCGTTAAAGAATTTTAAGTTATCCGATCCTTGCGTTGCATGCAAAAAGGGCAAGCAGAAGAAGAAGACACATCCCTCTAAGTTATTGAATTCCATTGATACTCCTCTTGAACGACTTCATATGGATTTATTTGGTCCAGTGAATCGTGCGAGTATTTCTGGAGACTGGTATTGTCTTGTAGTGACTGATGATTATTCAAGATACTCTTGGGTGTTATTTATGAGTTCGAAGGATCAAACACCAGTTTTGGTACAAAACCTTATTACTAAGATCGAATCACTGTATAAACAAAAGGTAAGGAGAATCCGAACTGATAATGGTACTGAATTCAAAAACACTATATTGGATTTCTTTTGTATTCAAAAGGGAATTCACCGAGAATATAGTGCACCTTATGTACCTCAACAAAACGGTGTTGCTGAAAGGAAAAATAGAACTCTGATTGAAGCTACACACATAATGCTCGCTGATTCTAAGCTTCCTGTCCAATTCTGGAATGAGGCAGTGAATACAGCTTGTTATACGCTTAATCGAGTTCTAACTGTGAAACGCCTCAAGAGGACAAGCTAAGAGATCTTAAATAATAGAAAACCTAATTTAAAGTACCTGGAACCATTTGGGTGTCCGTGTACAATGTTGAAGAAGGATTCGGGTAAATTTGAAGAAAAAGCTATCGAAGGGTATTTCTTGGGATATGCATCTCCAAAGAAAATGGTTTTTAATTTCACATCTGGTTGTGTCGAAGAATGGTAACATGTGGACTGTCAAAAGTTCACAATTCCTCCTCAAGGGAAAGGTCCAGACTGGATGTCTGACTACGATAATTTATTTAATTCATTTACTCCTTCGACTGAACACATTGATGAAGATCTGGTTCGAGCATACTTTGAAGATCATTTGACCATTCCAAGATCTTCAAGTTCTAATGAAGTTGAAGCTCAACCAGATGCTCCAACTGAAGAACCTCAAGTTGTTTTTCCAGTTGCTGTTGATAATGTTTCTACTTTTTCTAATGATGATCAAGCTGAAGTTCAAGTTATTGATCTTGACAGTGATAATGTTTCATCTCCCGAGTTGGGTGAACATTACACTAACTTATTTGATAATGTTGTTGTTCCTGAGAATTCAACTCTTCGGATTCATGGATATCATCCACAGGAAAATATTATTGTAGAACTTGATGTGGGCGTTCGTACACGTCATCAAGTTGCTTCGTCAAGTGATAATAACATATTGTGTGCTTATACTAACTTACATTCTTCGGGAATTGTGAATCTTGCTAAATTCTCTTGCTTTCTATCTCAAGTTGAGCCAACGACAGCTCGTAAGGCACTTGAAGATCCTTCTTGGGTAGAAGCTATACAAGAATAACTATAGCAATTTGCACGTTTAGGTGTTTGGGATTTAATAGACAAACCTGCTAGAGTCAAGAAAGCCATTCGGACTAAGTGGGTTTTTAAGTGTAAGAAGGACGATCGAGGGGTGATTGTCAGAAACAAAGCACGTCTAGTGGTGCAAGGTTTTCATCAGCAAGAGGGTATTGATTACACAGAGGTATATGCTCCAGTTGCAAGATTAGAGTCGATTCGAATCTTCCTGGCTTATGCAGCTTATAAGAATATCAAGGTCTATCAAATGGATGTTAAAAGTGCTTTTCTCAATGGTGAATTACACGAGGAAGTGTTTGTCCAAAAACCACCTGATTTTGAAGTTCCTGATTATCCGGACCGTGTTTACCGATTAAACAAGGCCCTGTATGGTCTACATCAAGCCCCGAGAGCTTGGTATGGCACGCTCGCCGACCATCTGACAGATAATGGCTTCAAACGAGGAACTGTTGACTGCACTTTATTTCATAAAAATGTTGGTGACGATCTTCTTCTAGTCCAGATTTATGTCGACGATATTATTTTTGGGTCTACAAATGACACATTGTGTAAGGAGTTCGAGAAGTCCATGCAAACAAAGTTCGAGATGAGCTCGATGGGAGAGATGAATTTCTTTTTAGGGTTGCAGGTTCACCAATCTGCTCACGGAATTTTTATTCACCAGACTAAGTATGTGAATGACGTCTTGAGCCGATTCAAGATTTCTGCCGGAAAAATCCCTTCTACTCCTCTTCCAGTAGGACACAATTTATCACCGGATGAATTGGAGGATTCCGTTGATCCTACCCTTTATCGTGCCATGATTGGTTCTTTAATGTATTTAACGGCTTCTCGACCTGATATTATGTTTGCTGTTTGTCTTTGTGCTGGGTATCAAGCAAGTCCATGAGTGACTCACCTAGCTGTAGTCATGAGAATTCTTCAGTATTTGAGGGGAAATCCAGACATCGGGTTGTGGTACCCCAAGGATGATATTTTCGATCCTACTGCCTACTCAGACTCATATTATGGAGGATGCAAGATCAACTTCAAATCAACGACTGCACGATGTCAATTTTTAGGAAACCAGATTGTTTCCTGGCAGTGAAAGAAGCAGACAACGGTCTCCACTTCAACCGCCGAAGCTGAGTATGTTGCAGCCTCGAGTTGCTGTTCCCAGGTTTTGTGGATACAACAACATCTTCGCGACTACGGTTTGAAGTTTCTTACTACTCCTATTTTGATTGATAATTCTGCTGCTATTAGTATCACCAAGAATCCCGTGCAACATTTTAAAACGAAACATATCGACATTCGATATCATTTTATACGGGATTTCTATGAAAAGAAATCAATCGATCTTGAGAAAGTACATACTGATTTTCAGAAAGCCGATCTGTTTACTAAAGCTTTTGACAAAACGCGTTTTAAATTTTTGCTTGATTTAAACGGATTGAAGACCCTCGCTGATATCCTTAAACAAGGATGACTATCTTTATTTTCTGTCATTTTTTTCTTTTAAAATTTATTTTGGTTTTAGGGGGTGAAAATCTAGAAAATACAAAAAGAGTGTGTTTTTCGTTTGTATAGATAAAAACCAAAAACATTTTTAAAAATTTGGAAATCCAAAAAGATTGTGAAAGTTATTTTGTTTATAAGAAATTTGAAAAAGACAAAAATGTTGTGTTTTTTTTTAAAAGTTTGTATAGAGAAAATCCAAAAAGATTTTTAGATTATTTTCTCGCTGAAAATTATGTCGGTTATTTAAGTTTGTGAAGCATGCTTGCATGTCTTGGTCCTATTATTCACTTGTGAATTGGTGGTTAGCCATTTATTTATAAATTTAAGTTAACTGGGGCGATTAATTTTATCTTTTCTTTATTTTATGCTTCTCAAAATTTTGAGTTTTTGAAGCAAAAAGAGAACATGATAGTACATTGATTATCTTAACCCCAAATTCAACAAAAAGTAAGCTTAAAAGACTGTGTGCTTAATTGCATTGGTGCATTGGTAGGTCTTAAAACAACCTAGTAGAGTAAAATACGTGATATAAACATAAAGAAACGCCAAATTGAAAGGGGTGTAAGTCTCTAGCAAAAGTCTTGGTGAGGATGACAGAAATGTAATAACCAGTCATACTCAAGCCTTATATTTGTTGATCACCCAAAAATAAAATAAAGCAAATAACAAGCGTTAAGATTCTGGACATTGTGAGTCTTTATGCGGCTTAACCGTCTGGGTATTCAAAAGCATGAATATTTCACTCACTTTCTAGAGCAAACCCAAAGTCATTAAACTTGATCACCGATGTACTTTGTACAATTTAAATTACTGACTTGATCAAAATCCGCTGTTAGTCATACAATTGTTCCTCCCTTGCGTGCGTCTTAATATCAATAAGAAACGGACCCCAGGGGATACAATGTATGTAAGCCGACAGATGGACTCGTGCACACTTACTCACAGTAAAGTAAACTTGATGCATTGCTCAAAATTTTGAAATTGGTATCAAATTTTTGATCAACAATATAATGGTTTAAGTCAAGTTGGGGTGGTTTGGCAAAAATCAAATTAAGCTTGAACCGAGATTAGAGGCTGATAGTTTCTGATATTCTGTGCTTTAATTGAACAATTTAATCATATCACAAAAATACTTGAATGTGTGTTATTAGATTTATGTGGACAACAATACCAATGACTGACTTATCGCCAGTCATAATATTGCTGAAATATAAAACTCTGATGGAAGGGCAATTTGGTCAATATGATTCTCTGTTCAAACTCAACAAAAAATACAAAAATATGTACTGCTCTTGATAAAATCATTGAAAAACACAAAAAGATTGTCTATTTTTAACGGAACGGATATTTTTTTTTTGTAAATACATTCTTTAAATTTTTACAAAATACCAAAAATATTTTCGTCTTCTTTGTACAAAATACTTAAATAATTTTAAGTTATGTTTCGGAAAACTGAAACGTTTTTAAGGTATTTGGTTGTCGGGATAAAAGGTTTCTCGATAACCTAATTTTATTTATTTTATTTACTAATTTAATTCATTTAATTATTTAATTTAAAATTAAATAAAATATTTTTTAATTAGAATCTAATTTGTTATTTATGGATAACGAACTAGGTGATTCTTTAGCGAACTAGCTTCTGGTTCGCTAACCTAATTCGTTTCCGCACTATGTAACGAATCATCCCTTCGTTATTCATATTTAGTGAATCATGACAAAAATCATGCCTTGATTCTCTACCTTTAATTTAACGAATCAAGTAGCGATTCGCCACCATAAGGTAACGAATTGAGTTAGCGAATGGGCTAATTCGTTAACTCTAATTTAAACGAATCGTCTGATTCGTACAAGCTGTACCTCGGGTTGCGTGCAATGTTATATAAGACAAGAAAACGAACAGTCTTCCACTGTTCGCCTTCTTCCTTCATCTTTAAGAAACCCTGTTCAATTTTTCTATGAAATCTCGACTTTCTTGTTTGGATATTTCAAGGATATATTTGAGTTTCTAAGGTATAGCCGATCATGGCAATATAATTTTCGTCAAAAATGGCTACGAGTTGATAGTTAAATTATGAACTTTTAAGAGTTTAAGGGTTTCCGAAGTTTTGAAATCCATTTGTGTATAATTTATGTTAATAACTATATGATTTTGATATCATTTTGATCAGAATCATATTCCGATACCCTTGGTGGGCTTTAATCATGATTTGATTGTTGTTTTCCGGGTTAATTATAGTTTTGTGTTATTGGTGTTTACAGTAGGTTCGTCTAACCTATGTACTTAGAGATTTTGAGTCTTAATCTCATTCATCTTCGGTTACGAACGTAATTTCGAGTACACCGAGCTCATTATTGCGATGATTCGACGATAGTTATGGCCTAATCGTTCCCGGGTTGATATTGTTGACTATCTATGTTCATCCTAATTTTGACCTTGACTTTGTGAAGTCAAAGAACAAGTCTTAATTATGACCATTCGTTAGTCTTAGCGAATTGGGATGGTTTCGTGTCCAATTCGTTAAGATTTTACACGAACTAGCTAAGCGAATAAGATGTTACACGAATCAGATATGGATTCGCTTAAAATATAACGAACTAGAGTTTAGTTCGTCAAAATTAAATAGTAATTCGCTATGTTCAGTTCGTTAAGGTATTTACTTGATAGCGAATCGCCTGATTCGTTATCTTATTGTAACGAATCAGTGTGATTCCCAACGAATGACATTTATTAAATAAATTAATTTTAATATTCATTCAATTTAATTAAAGGATTTAAATCATCTAATACGTGTAACTAGATTAATTACACATATCTTTTGATTATATATTTTGATATCTATTCTCATATTCGGTTTTATTTATACAGTAAAACATGGCTGATCAAGAACAACAAAATCAACCTCCACAAGGACAACCACAACAACACGATCAACAAGTTGAAGTGATCTTATTGCCATTTGATAAAAAGCACAACATTTGTGCTTATGTTGATCAAGATGTGACTGATTGGAAACGTTTGGAGATATGTTGACTTTCTTACGATGTTCAAAGATACACTATGCAATCACTGCTAAACCTAAAGTGTATCTTAGTATAATCAGGGAATTTTGGAACACGGCGGAATATGTGGAGGCAGATAAATGGGTTCGAGCTACAATCAATCAGATTCCAATTACGATTGATGTTGAGGTCATTCGTCGGGTACTTCAATTTGACGATAATGATGATAACCCGAGTGAATTTGACAGGACATTGGTTAGAGGTTTATTCACACGCTTGAACTATGGTGGTGATATTAGTAAATCTATGATGAACAAGAATGGGTTGTGTCCACCATACAAGTATCTGTTGCATGTTCTACTTCATTGTATGAGTGGACGTCGCGGTGGGTTTGATGAGTTTCGCCTAAGTTTGAAGTCGGCGTTTGTTGCCCTAATCCTGAACAAGCCCTTCAACTACTCAGAACTCATCTTTGATCATCTGAAAGAGCAGGTTCAGCAAACTCTACAGTCAAAGAAGTTCTTGATGTATCCTCGCTTTTTACAGCTAATTATTCAGGATTTGATTCCGAATGTGGTGATTGATCGAACGTTGGTGAACGATGTTCTTGATATGGAACCTATGAAAGCTGAAACGGTACATCGTATGTTAATTTATAGAAAGGAAAAGCCACAGGACAAACGGATGATTGGTCATATAATCAATCCGGATTATGTATGTTTCCTAATGAGCGCTGGATCCACGATGATTCGGATTCCAAGCGTGAAGGGGGAGAAGGTGGGAACAATGATGGTGGAGATAATGATGGTGATAATGATGGAAATGATGGTGCTGGTAGAGCTGGTAAACGAGCTCTTAAAGAACAACAAGATGCAGTCGATGCTGCTCTAGCTACCACCATGAATGCTCAGCTGGAAAGAAAAAGAAAGGGTAAAGCTGTAGCTACTGGTGAACCATCAAAGAAGCCCCGTGTGTCTGCTGGGGCTGGGGTAATCATTGGAACCCCACCACCACGTCAATCAACTCCTCAAAGCTCGGCGGTGCCGCTAACTACTAGCACTCCGATGCTTACTTTAACGACGACGTTGGTGTCACACGAGAGGCTCGGTATTATTCCTCAAATGGCGTTAACCGAGATACCGAGACCTCCTGCTGCATTGTCTACAGTATCTTCTACTACATCAATGAGACCTCCTCCTCCGTCAACAACTACTCTTCCTCCACCTCCGCCTATTGATGTCTCATTCATGAGAATTACTCGCCCTCAAGGACCTGTTCAACCTGTTCATCCATCCGTATACAACTTGCCACCAGGTCGTCAAACTGAAATGCTGCTAAATCTGCTACATCTATATGAAAATCAAATGGCAGCTGACCGTCAAACTCAAGAACGACTCATGGAGAATCAACGATGAATGATGAGTTATATTTCTTTCTGTCAGAAGGAGGCTAAGTCGTTGCGTACGATTATTGAGTCTTAGGGGGTGAAATTAAAGGAACAAGAAGAGTTGATTTAACAATTAACTTGTAAAGAAGATGCCCTCAAGAAACTCAAAAATGACGATGATGATCCTGGCGAGTCTGATGCAGGAGGTGAGCCTAAACAATATCATGGTTCATCCTCTGGTGCAGGTGTTAGTGGCGGTGATGATTCGAGCAAACAGATAATTATTTATCAAGATCCAACAGCTGCCAAGCCAATTGAAATGATTGCAGCTAACATAGTGATATTTGTTGATGGATCAGGGGTGGTTCGTAGTGTGGTAAACAGAGATCAGATAGAGGTTGGTGAGTTTGTGGTTAGATCCTTGACACGGGAGCAGATTTCGATTCTGCTTGGGCTGAATGACGATCAGTTGACTGCTTTAGAGACTGAGCCCGATGTCGAAGTGATAACTGAGGAAGATTTTGAAGTTGATCCATTGTTTATGAATACGGATTTTATTTATGAGAACGAGGAGATTGAGATGGAGGATGTGACTGCTGAAGAGTACCCGGACTTGTATCAACACGCAAACGTTGATCAAGGTGTTCCGGTATTTCATGAAGAAGTAATTATAGAGACTGAGGATGAATTGGAAAAGGTTGTACAGTGAACAGTACCCTCACTCAAAGAAGTGACTTATGAGGATGTAGAAAGATGGTTCAAACGTCATAAAGTGGGTAAAATTATCAGTGCTTATCGTTAAGTAGATCAAGAAAGAAAAGATACTGCTGCTGCTTGGGTTGAGGCTATCAGGTGACTACCTTCAAGACTGTTTCAAAGGTACACGGTGATATTGTTTCATGGGCTTATGACTCTGACCTTAAAGTATGTATAGTCAAGTGGGAAAAGGGTGTCCAGTATTACGAGAGGATAATGGATGTTTTAACTCTACCGCGTTGGGATGTACGTACCCTCGCGAGACGTCCATTTATCAATCGTGGGGGTTACCAAATGGCTGAGTGGTTTTATCAACACTTACTGTTCGAGGTCAATCATGGTTTCAAATTCATCAAGCCCCAGGTTCCAAGACGTAAGCACATTGACGAGATTGATCCAAAGACCGGCTGGAAGAAACTTGTCTTGAAAGTGAAGCCGCCAAAGACGATGAAAAAGGTTCCTGTGAAGACAATGCCTCAAGATATTTATATGTCTTTCAACCGTTGGTACTATGAAAATCGTACTGGCGAGGCCGTTATTGTTCGTGGTCGAGGACTGCAGACCGAGCTCATCAAGATAATCGACCCGATGTGGTTGGTTAATTTATCAAAGACAGACAGTAATGTGCTACACAGGAAGCAGATTTTGATCGAACGCCAAGAAGATTACGACCTGGCTATGCAATTCCAACGAGTCGTTCATGTGTGTCATGAACATGGAATTCATAGTTGCAGAGACTGGCAGTCCAAGCGCTTCAAATAAGTTAAAGACAAAGAGCTCAAGATGAGGGGGTGTCTGTTAGTGCACGGTTTTGCATCTAGAGTCTTTGTATTTATCGTTAATGTTTTATTTATTAATTAATGTAATATTTAATGTTTATTATTAACTAGTTCGTTAAGGTTAAGTCTAGTTCGTTAGGGATGTTCGTGAACTAAGACATTATAATGTATTCCCTCCTGATTCGTTAGGGGATGTTAACGAATCAGGGGGTGGTTCATTATGTTAATTTATGTAACGAAGGGGAAGCTGGTTCGCTAGGGGATGTTAGCGAACCAGGTCACCTTCTATATATAGTGAACTACTGTTCACTTTAATAAGAGGTTTTGAAAAAGAGTTTTTTGAGTAATTGCTCTCTCTCAAGCTTCACCTTAACATTATTCATCTAATATATTGATATTATATATACATACATAACACTAAATCAAGGTTAATTATGAGCTAGATCCTTAAGAGTTCTAATCGGATATTCACAGATCTGAGATCTGTTATTGTTATCGATTGTTAATCCGGGATCCAACAATTACTTGTGCATCTGGTGGGGGCGGAGTTGCTTTTTGCGGGATATCCTCAGGATCCTGGATCCTCGACTTTTTTCTTCCCAATAGTTCTTTGAAATGGCCTTTGATTAGGGGGTATCCAAATTCCCTCCTTAAACCAATACAATCATCGGTTTTGATGGCCAAAGACTTCATGGAATGCACACCACTTGGACTTGTGTTTGAAGGATGTTGTTTTCTTAATTTTCCGAGGCCACCTTGCTTTCTCTCCAAGATCCATCATGGAACAAATTAAACCATGAGTATCAACAGAGAAGCAATATTCAGAAATACTTGGGTAGTCCTCATCATCATCTCCTTCTTCAACTGCCCGGACGTTTTGGTTGTTGAACTTGGAGTAAGGCTTCGAGTTATTGTTCTTGAATGAGGATCCTTGTTTCTATTTAGGGGATTCTTGCTTTGTTTGGGCCCCTAATTGTTCTTGGATCCTCTTGTCATCCTCCAGCCGTATGAATCTTAGTTCTGTTCCTTACTTCATCTAAAGTCCTGCAAGGAGTCATCACAAGATCGTCATAAAATGGGGAGCCCGTTTGAAGTCCCATCTTGAATGCTTCAACAGCTGTAGCCACATCAAGATTAGATATATCTAGGGATTTCTGCCAAACCTTGTAACAAAATCCCTTAAGGATTCATCATAAGGGTAGACAACTCTATATAAATCACTAGTTAACTTCTCAAATTTACTACTACAAGAAAACTGGCTGTTGAACAAGTTAACTAAATGTGAAAAAGATGTAACAGAATAAGGAGGAAGACTTAGCAGCCATTTAAGTGTAGATCCTGTTAGTGTGGATCCGAAACCCTTGCATAGACAAGCTTCCTTGAGTCTTTCAGGAATTGGATTGATCTCCATCTTTTCCCTATAATTAGCCACGTGTTCTTCCGGATCAATGGCCCCATCATACACCGTCAAGTTGGGCGTTTGAAAGCGTTTCGGGATCTCCGCATCGCATATCGGTGGGGCAAATCTGGATAGCTTGTGGATCCCTTCTGGTATTTCAGGAATCGGAAGGACCACTCCTGGCACGCTGGATATCATATCCTTAAGCTTCTGAAGTTCCCGAGCTATAGTCTGGTTGATACCTGTATCCTGCGTAGAGCCAAGGTTAGTTTCTGATAATATGTGATTATAGGCGTTACATCTTGGTTGGTTGAACGTTGACATCCCAAAAGTGTAGTTAAGATAAGAGGCATCTGCTACAGTAGCAGGTCCACCAGAGGTAATTGTTTACATGGGGATGATGTCCCCTTCATGGACCTCAGAAGACCTTTGATGGTGAATTCCTGAGGATCCTTGATTCTGCTAGAAGGATCCTTGAGGTTGGGAGCTGAAGGATCCTTGAGGATACAACCCAGAGGATCCTGGTAGAAGGATGGATGATCCTTGTTAAAGTAACGAGGATCCTTGAGTTTGTTAACCCACAGACCCTTGTTGAAGGATAGATGATCCTGGCTGAACGAATGAGGATCCTTAAGTTTGTTGACCCATTGACCCCTGTTGAAGGATAGATGATCCTGGCTGAAAGAACGAGGATCCTTGAGTTTGTTGACCCACAGACCCTGGTTGAAGGATGGATGATCCTTGCTGAAGGATCGAGGATCTTTGAGGATGTTGATCCACGGATCCTGGAGTAGTGAAATCCAGCACCCTAGGCATCAAGGGAGTCTGATCCTCCGCTGGCCTCTTTCTTTTCTTGATGTCTTCAATTTCATGTAGGATCCTCTGGTTGGTTTTGTTCTGTTGCTCCATGTATGCCTTAACCTGTGAAAACATTGCAGAAACATCATTGTTAGATTTGACCACCGAAGTGGCAGCAGTGGTTTTTGAGCTCTGGATGACTGGAAGTTGCGTCTTGTTTCGAGCAGTTGTAGCCCTTGGTGCTCCCGCAATTGGAGGAGGCATTGGCAGTGAGGATCTCGGTGGGAGTGAAACTGAGGAAGACATGGTTGATGAAGCAGAAGATTGTTTAGAGGTCATTGATTGTGATATGGGTATGAAAGGTTGAATATTGATAGGGTATTTTCTGGATTATAGCACCAATTGCCCCACGGTGGGCACCAAATTGTTTTAGATAAAAATCTGCTAAGGATAATGTATCCAAATTCGTTTAATGAGGATTAGTGCTATGGTGATGAAATCAAGTATGTATCGGTTGCAAACGCAAACCAACAGATTTGTTACGGGGAAAAGCCCTTGATTTGGTTCGGATCGTCGGCACAAAAACCCCGGGTGATGACAAATCATCTATCACCACTTTATTAATCAAAAAAGGGTGTTACAATTGTGGTAGATATTGATCAGTATTACAAAGATAGCTAAGTGAACTAGCTGTGATAGAGAGAATGCTCAGGTATGTGTGCATACAATGTGTTTTCTAACTGATCATAATCTCAATAATATATATAAGATAATAACTCAATGGAGTTATTAATAATAAAGATTATTAACTAATAATCCCTAAAAATCCGTCATTGTTTTCAATATAATCGTAACAGCCACTTTGACCACGTGCTCCATCACTCAGGCTGCGAGATAGGGGGTAGACCAGGTCTCTTAGCCGTTACATCTGTCAAATATAATGTTATACACAGGAAACAATCGTTAATAAATAATAAGTACTGAGGATCCTTGATCCTGACGGGATCTGACTAAGGATCACTGATCCAAGAACGTATGCCAGCATAACGAATCCACAGTGTCAAATTTCTGTGCATTAACAAATAAGTGATTAGATAGATATTACCGATTTTATGATCCTAGATCCTTTAAGGATACTTGATCCTCAGAGGATACTAGATCCTAATCATAAAAAAATATTTCTTGAGGTGGATAGCATTTCATGCTCTTGGTAACCTGTTGCCTTCCATAGTGAGCAAATGATATGCCCCTTTCCCAACTTCTGATTCAACCAAATAGGGACCTGACGTGTGGTCCATGGGACAACCCTTAATTGATTAAAAACCATAATAATCATGTTTTGAATTTTTTTATTTTGTGAAATTAGATAACTACTGTATTATTGGTGAATTGTAGGCTCAAAGGAGGTTTCGGGGCTATTATGGAGTACACCGAGGTAACCGCATGAGCCGAAGACGTGCGAGTGGTCAAAAGAACTAAAAACGAGAAGGCGCGGTGGAAGTCCACCGTGGCCCACAGTCCAGAACGTGAGCCACGGTCCAGATGTGCAAAACGGAATAGAGGCCACCGTACCGTGCCATTTGAGAACACCGTGAGGACTACCGTGACCCACGGTTCCAACGTGGGTCACGGTCCAGCTTTTCAAGAATTCCATCGTGACCCACGGTGTAGACCGTGGGCCACGGTTCAAGTCGTAACTGTTTTTTTCCTGCATTATTTTTAGACGTTTTTGGCATGTCTTTTCATTATTCTTCATTCTAAACAACCCTAAGACGAATTTTTAAGGGCAAGATCAAGACTTTGGTGATTATAATAATTTGTTTGAGTTTATGATTCTTGGATTATCTTAATTGAGGTGATGATTAATCAAACAATGTGTGGCTAGTACTCTTTATGTTCTCTCCCGAATTGTAAGGTTTTCTAATTGGATTTTTGTTAATCGTTCATGTTATTGGTGAGATAGTATTTTGATCATATGATTGTTGTGTTATGGTGATTGTGTGTTTGTTTTGTAATTGTTAGTGTGGTATAAATTCGTGTTCTTGACTATCCGTTCTCGGTGCCATGGGCAATCGAGATTTAGTAGAAGAGAATTAGGGTTAACAATACTAAACTGATTTTTGAGTGACAACCTTGTGTTTTTGTAATCCAAGTACTTAGTCCTCTCTTATCACATCCAAACGCATTTTCACATACGATAATTGTGTAGTTCATCACATAATTAAACATTAACTTTATCAACATTGGAAACCTGAAATCGGGAGAGAGCATTCTTTCTTATATTGTTTTAAACTCGTTTATTGTTTAACTATTCTTGTTAATCAAAATCAAACAACCAACTATTTGAATTTACTTTTGCATTTAGTTTAATTTAGATAAATAACAAAACTACTTGGTAACACAATTTCCACAAATTCCCTGTGTTCGATACCCGCTTATCGCTATCTAATAGTTGTAATCGGTTTATTTTTGAGTGAGTCTTAGACCTCACGTCAAATTTTGGCGCCGTTGCCGGGGAGTAGTGCGCAACGTGTGTTAGCTTTTGTAGTTTTTGTTTGTTATTTTTGGGTTTACGCTGGTTGTGTTAGTGTGCACGTACCTATAAGTGTATGCATACTAGAAGCTCTAACAGGTCATCATAGCTAGTTATTGATCCCGAGATTGACAAAACACTTCAAAGAAACCGAGTCTTACTTAGGGAGAATAAGCTTCTTGGTTCTCCAACTGCATCAAACAACAACATGGATTCACCAGTTCCCACTTCGGGTTAAACAATCTTGACTACACCTCCACCAAATCCACCACCACCGATCACTACTAATATACCTACAGCATCAAGTGAACTCCAACCACCACCCACAACCGAACCCATAGCTGCTCATTACACCTACTCAACATCATCAACATTTCCACCTATTTCCAATCTTTTTCCTAACTTTGGTGCGTCATCATCATCTCAATAATATCAACAACCACCCTTTAAACAATCACAATCAAGCTACCAATACCAACCCCAACCTTTCATGCAACATTCAAGATCACAAGGTGATGGATATGGATATGGGTTTGACAGTGAATTCGAGGGGTATGAAATGGATGGTTACTACACGGGAGGTGATGGAAGTCAAAGGGTAAATCTGGGAAATTTGGACTATTGTCAATGGCAATATCCGAAATCGGTGCAAGGGTTAAATAGACAACCACCACCGGTTGTTCAACAACAATCACAACAACAACCGGTGGTTGTCCAACAAAACGTGCAACCACCGATTCAACAACAAGCTCAACAACAACCACCGGTTGTTGTTCATCAACAAGTTCAACCGCCACCGATCGTTCGACAACCACAAGGGCAACCTTAAGATCCGCAATTTCAACAACAAATGCCCAACCATAGTTTCAACAACAATTTGTGCAGCGAAGGCCCGTTTATAGACCAATGGGTCAACCAAGAGTACCAATGGGGTACCAAGAAGGCACGCAAGGGAGATGGTTAGGGGGATTGAAACCCATTTCCGACCCATAATTACTAATAATCCGTCTCCGGTGGTTATTCCTCTCAATCATCAAGGGAGGACATTTGAAGTAACAACCAATTCCCTTCAAAGTCATCCGAAGTATAAAGGTCTAGCAACAGAGGAACCGTACTTCCACTTGGAGGCATATGACTCGATTTGCAACACAATTGGGGGTCAAGGTTTTACATCGGATGAGGTAAAGTTAGTTTTATTTCAGTTTTCGTTGGAAGACAAGGCAAAGAGATGGTTTTACACTTTGCCCTCCACGTCTATTTATACTTGGGCCGAGATGCAACAAAGATTTTTGGAAGAATTTTACACGGCCCAAAAGACCAATGATGCGAGAAGAAGTTTGAGAACCTTCCAACAACAAACGGGGGTAATGTTTCATGAAGCATTCGAGAGGTTTAACATGATGATCAAGAATTGTCCCCATTATGGTATTGCCCTTTGGGAGTTATTAAATGCTTTTCATGAAGGGTTGAGTATGGAGGATGAATGGTATTTGCGGTCGATCACTAACGGTACATTTGGTACCAATTATGAACAAGATGATTGTGCATATTTGGAACAAATGGCGGTTACTTCAAAGAGAAAAGCCCAAACCGGGCGAAGAGCAAGACCGGCGGTTGGTAGACCGCAAGTGCAAGCCGTGGAAGAAGGAAATGTATAAACCACTAAGCAAGTAATTGATGTTTGTACAAATTGTAACGAGTTTGGTCATGTAACAGAGGTATGTACGGTAGGTCAAGCACCGGTGGAAGAGGTGAATGCACTTGAAGGGGGGAGGTGGTAGGAATTACAACATGAAATCCAACAACTACCACCCTGGGTTAAGAAATCACCCGAATTTTCGTTATGGAAATCCGGCCACTCAATCTAACCCGAGTTTTCAAGGAAGTCAAAGTAATTATGTCCCACGCCAACAATATAATAACCATGGTAATTATCATGGCGGGAATAATCAAGGATTTCAAGGTCAAGGGGGTGGCGGTCAAAGCGGGTCAATGGGTCAAAGTTCGTTGAGTGGAAATGAGGTTATGGACATGTTGAAGTTTATGCAACAAGATATGCAACGAAGAAATCAACTTGATGAGGTTAGAATGCAAAAGGATGAAGTAAGAGATAAAGCCATCCAATCGTTGACCACACAAATGGGTTAACTCGCAACTGAAGTGTCCGAGTTGAAGAAGAATAAAGGTCAATTGCCAAGTGACACAAAGGTAAATCCTTCTCATAACTCTTCTCGTAATGTTCCTATTAATCACGTTAGTGTTTTAAGAAGTGGTAAAGAATATAAAAAAATATTTATCACCGGGTGTGGTTGATGGGGAAGTTGAGGATATTACGGGTAATGAAAGTGATGATGAAATAGTATCAAATAAACCCACTATACATGTCACTTTTGAATAATCGTTACAAAATCCGGGTCAAACTTCAAATTTAAACGATAAAAATAAGGAAGTAGAACCAAAGGTGGTTCCGTTTCCCTCAGCTTTACTTGATCCAGGTAAGAAAAACATCATTTCAAGAAGGGGTCCTCAAAAAGAAGAGATGTGGGAAGTTTTTAAACAAGTAAAGGTAAATTTACCTCTACTTGAGGCAATTAAGCAAGTACCCGCATATGCAAAATTTTTGAAAGAATTGTTCACTCAAAAGAGGCAACAAAAAGTGCCTCTACGAGTGGATTTAACTGAGCGGGTAAGTGCGGTTTTAAAAGGAGATCTTCCTCCTAAGCTTCAAGATCCGGGAACGTCCTTAATTACCATTCAAGTAGGCGATTTTTAAATGTTTAAGGCGTTACTAGATCTTGGGGCCGGAGTAAGTATTCTTCCAGGGGGTTTATACGACCAATATGATTTTGGTCCTTTAAATAGAGTTGAGACAACGGTTGGGTTAGCCGATTTGTCTCATAAACTCCCCCGAGGAGTTGTGCGGGACGTGATAGTAAAAGTTGAAGAATTTTACTATCCGGTTGACTTTTTAGTCTTAGACTACACATCGGTGGATTTGACCCAACAACAAAATGTTATATTGGGTCGACCGTTTTTAAACACCGCTCATGCTTTATTGACTGTCGATCGGGCCCAGTTGATATGGTGTTTGGAAATAGGAAAATGAGATTAAATGTGTTCACTAACGGATCTAATGCTTTATGTGGTGATGAGTGTTTCATGGCATATATTGTTGACATGTGTGAACTGCATGATTACGAGGAAGATGCTTTGGAAACATGTGTTTGTGATTTTTCTGAACAGGTAAATCTTTGTGCATTGAGCATGGAAGAGAAAAATCAAGACGTGTTGGCGGTAAAAGAAGGACGACCACCATGGAACCATCAAATTGAAAGTCTGCCAACTGTGATCGATTCGGGTACAAAACCGACATTGGAAAGCCCACCAAAACTGGAATTGAAGGATTTGTCTAGCCATTTTAAGTATGCGTTTTTGGGGGATAATGACACATTACCGGTCATTATTGCATCTAATTTGGAAGATGCCCAAGAACAAGAATTGTTGAAGGTGTTGAAGGCGAATAAAGCGGCCATAGGTTGGACAATTGCCGACTTAAAAGGCATTAGTCCATCTATAGTTATGCACAAAATCATCACCAATGAGGAGGCAAAACCAACCCGAGAAACTCAAAGAAGGTTGAATCCTAATTTGAGAGAAGTTGTGAAGAATGAGGTAATAAAGTGGTTGGATGCGGGAATCATCTATCCCATCTCAGATAGCGCATGGGTAAGTCCTACACAGGTGGTACCGAAAAAAAGTAGGTATACAGGTAATTAAAGATGAAAGCGGTGAACAAATCGCCACCCGACCGGTCACCGGGTGGCGAGTTTGCATTGATTATCGTAAATTAAATGCCGCAACAACTAAAGACCATTTTCCATTACCTTTTATTGACCAAATTATTGAAAAATTATCGGGTCAAAAATATTACTGTTTGTTGGATGGGTATTCGGGTTATAATCAAATTGCTATCCACCCGGATGACCAACAAAAGACCACATTAACCTGTCCGTATGGCACTTTTGCTTTTAGGCGAATGCCATTCGGATTGTGTAATGCCCCGGCCACATTCCAACGGTGTATGATGAGAATTTTTTTGGATATGGTTGGGGATTCACTCGAGGTATTTATGGATGACTTTTACATTTTTGGTCCAACTTATGAAACTTGACTCAATGAATTAGAAAAAGTTTTAAAAAGACGTGTTGAGACAAATTTGGTTCTAAGTTGGGAGAAAAGTCACTTCATGGTGCAAGAGGGTATCGTGTTGGTTCATGTGATTTCGGAAAGGGGAATGGACGTGGATAAGGCAAAAGTCCGGGTAATATCATCTTTACCACCACCTAAAAACATTAAAGGGGTAAGGTCATTTTTGGGGCATGCAGGTTTTTATAGAAGATTTATTAACGGCTTTAGTGTGATCACAAAACCTTTATGTAATTTAGTGTTAAAAGATGCTCCTTTTGATTTTACTAACGAGTGTTTGCAAGCATTTGATGTTTTGAAGGAACAATTGGTGAAAGCTCCCATTCTACAACCACCGTATTGGTCAAAGCCATTAGAGATCATGTGTGATGCTAGTGATACTACTATCGGAGCAGTGTTGGGTCAACGAGTTGATAAAAAACCAGTAGTTATTTATTATGCAAGTAAAACATTATCCGAAGCAAAACTTAATTATACAACCACCGAAAAATAATTGCTAGCGGTGGTGTATGCTTTGGAGTAAGGTGATTGTTTATTCGGACCATAGTGCAGTTCGATATTTGATGGAGAAGAAGGATGCAAAAGCACGGTTATTTCAATCGGTATTGCTTTTGCAAGAGTTTGATTTAGAGATTCGGGATAAAAAGGGGTGTGAAAATGTAGTAGCGGATCACCTATCCCGAATTCCATTGGAGGGTGTCGATGACCCGATGGAGATAAACGAACGGTTTCCCGACGAACAATTATTAGCCGTGTCAACCGTACCGTGGTATGCCCACTTTGTGAACTATTTAGCAACAGGGTCTATTCCAAGTCATTGGTGAAAAAAAGATGACAACGGTTCATGGCCCAAGTGAAACAATATATTTGGGATGAACCGGACTTGTTCAAGATTGGTTCGGATCAAATGATAAGGAGGTGTATTCCCGATTCTGAGGTACGGGAGATTTTGACTCATGCACATGCATCGGCGTGTGGAGGTCATTTTAGCGGTCGAAAGACGGATTACCGGGTGCTCCAATGTGGGTTTTATTGGCCCACCATTTTTAAAGATGCAAGTGAGTATGCCCGACATTGCTTGAATTGCCAAAAGTTGGGTAGTATCTCGTAACGGGATGAAATGCCATTGCAACCGATTTTGGTGTTAGAGATTTTTGATGTATGGGGAATTAACTTTATGGGCCCGTTTCCAAACTCGAATGGATTTTTATATATCTTGGTTGCAGTTGATTATGTGTCCAAGTGGGTAGAAGCGGTAGCAACAAGAACAAATGACCATTCGGTAGTTTGTAAATTCGTTCAATCAAACATCTTTGCTCAATTTGGTATCCCGCGGGTTATTATAAGTGATGGTGGGTCACATTTCAAGAATTTCAACTTTGGGAAGCTTCTAAAAAGGTACAATGTGTATCACCGAATTGCTACACCTTATCATCCACAAACAAGTGGACAAGTTGAAATGTCCAATTGCTAAATCAAACAAATATTGATGAAGACGGTGCGGGTCGATAGGAAGGATTGGTCTTCCAAGTTAAATGATGCATTGTGGGCGTATCGGACCGCATACAAAACTCCTATTGGCACAACTCCTTATCGGTTAGTTTATGGAAAAGGGTGTCATTTACCAATGGAGTTGGCACATAAGGCGTTTTGGGCGATCAAGAATGTCACCGCGGATTATAAGGAAGCGGGTGAATTGAGAAAGTTGAAATTGAATGAGATCGAGGAAATCCGGGATGAAGCGTATGAATGTGCTTTCGCGTACAAAGACAAACTAAAGAAAGTCCATGATGCAAAGTTGAGAAAACGGACTTTTGAAGTGGGTCAAAAGGTGTGGTTGTCAAGGATAAAGTTATTTCCGGGTAGGTTAAAGAGCAAATGGATGGGCCCATATGTCATCACAAAAGTGGGTCAGTTTGGTGATGTAGTGATAGAAGATGTTCAAGAGCAAACAAAACAAGTGGTGAACAGTCATAGACTTAAACCTTACTTGGAAGGAAAGGACATCAATATGCTCGATGTGGACCGTGTGAGTTATTTGTTACGCTCACCGGATGAGGAAACGAATTAAAAAGGCCAAGTTATGTTGTATATTTTAGTTTAGGTTAATTTAGTTTTTATTTTAAATTCGTTTTAAAAATTACCTTCCTCGTTTTGGAGTTTGTCCAAATCAATGTGGGGAAGACCTTATGTTTTTCTTTACCGTGTTGGAAACAACTCCGGGTTTTTCATGGGGGGTGGGGTAATTTTTATTTTTAATTATTTTGGTTTTTCTTGATTAATTTTTATTTTTAATTATTTTGGTTTTTCTTGGTTCCTTATTTTGGTAAAAAAAATAAAAATTAAAATAAAAAATAAAAAATAAAAAAATTATGTAGTGAACCGTGGACCACGGTTGGGACCGTGGCCCACGGTGGTGACCGTGTGACACGGTGAGCAGGGGCACCACGGTACAGTCCACTCTGTTCTTTTTGACATAACTCAACCGTGACCCACGGCGTGGACCGTGGGCCACGGTCCACTTGAACCAGCGATCAGCTTATACTCAACCGTGACCCACAGTTCTGGCCGTGGGCCACAGTCCGATCAGGACTGCTACATGGGACCGGGTTTTGGTGACAATAAAACAATAATATTTACTTTTACACCAATTCTAAACCACACAAATCACCTAACATTATTATTTACTCCTATTATCATCTTCTTCTTCTCAAAACCCATCTTTACAAACCCCAACTCTCAACTTCAAACCTACATATCTACCTCATATCTCCATCAATTAAACTGATTTTTGGGTCTAAATTGGCTAGAATTTCACAAGGGTTTCGATTATACCATTAAAATTGAAAGAATCGTTTGTTTTATTGGTCCATTTTGGACATATAGAGTCCGAAAATTTGTGAAATTTGTGAGTTTTGGTTGACTTTAAGGCTTTCTTCATCTACATCTCCTATAACATCAAGGTATGGATTTTATG
This sequence comes from Bidens hawaiensis, assembly GCF_021521415.1. Lineage (NCBI taxonomy): Eukaryota > Viridiplantae > Streptophyta > Magnoliopsida > Asterales > Asteraceae > Bidens > Bidens hawaiensis. The sequence goes on from NW_027495025.1 coordinate 222,055, forward strand.
GTCATTATTAATGGTATATTGCAGTGAGTTTGTAAGTTTGTCATGATTGTTTCTATGAACCCACTTGCTTGTTTGAGTAATGAGTATAATGATTATATGGTATGGTTGTGGATAGTAGATATTTGTTACAAAAATATGTTTGTTATATTGATCGGCTGGAAATTATATGTTGAAAATTTTGGTCAATTGATTAACAAGTGATTTTCCACAACCATAGTAACAAGCAAGTGTGGGGAGGTGTATGTTGACTAAACTTGGTTATTTGATTTGTTGTTTGTTATGTGTAGATGGGTAAAACATCAGATAAAGGAAAGTCAAAGGCATCTACTTCGAGCGGTCGAGCAGCCTAATTAAAGAGGCAAAGAATGCAGGAAGAACAAGCAAATGTGCAAGTACAAACGATGAAACCCACTTGGAGAGGTGGGGGATTGTCAAAGTACGCGTTGGAATGGAAACCGGAGCTGTTTATTGATAAGATGGCCACGTTGCATAAACGAATTGATGGATATATGTGTGAGAAGGAGGTAAACGATCTCGGTTTTGAGGCTTTTTGGATAGTTGACAAATTTGAAGCTTTGGGTTGGGAAGCAGCCCTTAAGTGTTACGATGAGGAAAGTAACACCTTGTACGATAGAGAAATTGAAGAATGGGTGTCCACATTGAGATGTTCCCCCTACAAGAAGGGACACGATATGAAATTAATTGGAATAGTGGGCGGACAGGAAGTCGTGATGTCCTTTGACACATTCAATCAGATCGCTTTATTTGACAGTAAACCAAGCAATTCTTATATTTACCCTTCTATCAAAGAGTTGTTTGAGTGTCCCGACAAGCACTCTCAATGGTATAACATGTTAACAAAGGTGGTTAGACCAAGAGAAGGTATTAGTGATCAGATCATGAGAAGAGATTTGAAGATTGAGGCGAAGTTGTTGTTTTCCATTTGCTTATACAATGTGGTGCCCCGTCGAGAGGACATTTCGGTAGTGAGGAACAGTGATATTCCAATCTTGTACGCATTGATGTGTGGGAAGCCTCTCATTTCTTTCCGATATTTAGTAATGCACAGCATTTGGAACAGTCGAGAAAGTAACAAGCGGAAGTTAATTCCGCATTGTCGACTGATTACATCATTGCTAGAGTATCATGGTGTGATAACTGATGAGTCGGTGGGAATAACCAAGGTGTTCAAGGAATTTAAGTTGTCGGATTTGCCGGGTTGGAATTACACACGAATCGATAGGCACCACGTGGTTGTGAGTGATAAGGTGAGGTGGAGTGTAGTAAGAGAGGATATTGAAGTGGAGGAGGATGAGGAGAGAGAACAGGTGGAAGAGATAGGTGAGCCCGATTACATGGATGTAGGCGGTGGTAGTAGTCCCAACCCGGGGGTTGGGATTTTTCGGAAGGTTATAATTCCTATGTTAGTAATTGGGCCCATGAGGGGTCCATGAATGAGGTGGTGGAGAGGCATTGTAACGATTCCGACGAAACCAGGTATACCCTAACCGGTAGACAGTAGTTACGTCATATTTAATGTCGGGTACATGAATTACCATAGTAATTATACGAGAATACAGGGTTCACTGTATTGATTGTATGTGAATATATAATTCATCGTATTGATTATGCGATTAATCGATCGATAGTTATTGAAACCCGAACGAATCGAGGGTTCAATTATAGACGATATCTATGATATTTAGTGATGTTACGAAGCATTAATGCTTCGGGATAAGTAAAGTACGGCACAGAAAAAGAATTTCGATTTAATGGTACGTCGGTACATTAAACGAAACCTTCCATACCAAACCGAGCAAGAGATGATCGATCAAGCCGAAAAAGATGCGCGATAATTACTAATATGATGTTTTAAGTTAATAAATGTCATGGTTTAAGTTTTTAAAGTTTTTAAATCGGTTTTATATAAATTTCATTTTTAAGCCGAAGAACGACCGTTTTAGCCTCGTTTTAAGCCGAATTAAACATTTAACCGAAAAACGAACTGAACCAGATTATCCAAAACATTATCCGGATTTCTAGAATCCAAACATGTGGCTAGAATTGGAGAAGTGGGTCCCACCCCACCTTCCAAAAATTCCGATCGGCCTAAAGGGGTGTTACCCCATTCATTTCTCATTTTTTCAAACAACCATGGCATCATCCTTACAATCCTCTCCACAATATCAACTAAAAACCGAGATTTTGGCAAGAGAAACAAGGTAAAAATCGAGTTATACACGTTTCCATCTTCGTTTCTTGAGTTAATTTGCAAGAAAATGAGGTTTCAAAGATGAAAACCGATTCTTGCATGATCAAGTGATGTATATGGGTTATACAAGGGATCTTGGTCCAAGAAAGGAGTTAAACGAACCAAAAACAAATTTTTACGGTTTAAATCTTTGTTTTTGAATCATAACCGAAACTATAGTGTAAGAGGCTTGATCGTGAGTGTAACTTGCTTGGTATTGTGGTATGTTGGTTGTAGGTTCTGTATTTAGTGGTAGATAAGGCGGAAAGACGAGTTTGTAGCTTGTAGTGGCGGAAAACGAAAGGTATATTCGGTTTATGTTCGGTTTTGGAGTTTTTGGACAGATTATGGTAGGTTTAGAGTTAGGTCATGAAATTTTACAGGGATTATCTACACATGAAAATATGAGTTCTGTGAATTTTTGGTAATTTTTGGATAAAGGATGAATATTTGGTGAATTTAATGCTCGATTTTGGCCAAAAATGGTGAAAAATAGTTAAATATCATGAAAAATTCTGGAAAATTGTAGATAGGCTTTTAAAAACATGTATAAGTCACACAAAACATTTTAGGTCAGTTGGAGAAGTCTAAGTAGGCTTTTCGGTTAAACGAGTTCTAGGGTTTTCTAGCTCGGTTTTAGTGAAAATGGCATGTAAAAAGAGATTTTGGATCTGGAAAATTACAGGGGACTATGTGGATGGCAGGGGACATCAAGGAAAAATTTGGGATTTTTCTAAGGTCGTTTGGTATTTACGACATATTTAGTGTTTAAATGGTGTTTAAAAATAGATAAATAAATTTTAAATATAAAAATTAATTCTGGAAATATTTTTATATAATTCCCCACTGTCAAAAAGTGATTTGTGCAAAATTTCAAGATCCGAGATTGAACGGATAATTATTTGTGCAAAAACAAACTTTTAAAGCTTAAAAGGCGTAAACCGGTAAAGTTCGCTTAAACGAACTGACTGGTGTATAAAAACCCTAAAAATGAACTATTTTCATTAAACTGAGTTAAACAAGAAAAAATAAATCATCCGAAAATAATTCGGATAATTTGGGTAATTTTAAACGATTTAACGATTTCCGGTGCACTAAAGACGGAAACGGATCCCGCGGCCAATCGGGGCGTCTAAACCGAGCTCAAATTTCATAACTTTAATTAAATTATCAGTCAACCACTACTTTCGGGTCGTGTGTGACCAAACTCATTTTTGAAACGTAAAAACGGATAACCGTGCTAGGCACGCAAAACGAGAAAAACGACTAATAGTAATTGCGACCATGCAACTCTAAACGATATCACAATCTGAGTCCGGAGAAGTGTTTCTGGGTTAACATTGCCCCCGGAATGGGTACAGTACCGGGTTAACAGTGTCCCCAGATGTACCGGTTAACACGGTTAAAGATTATATAAACAATAATTGTATAATAACGATCGTAGGGATCATATTACAAGATTTGGACGTGTTAGTTGATAATGATTGTTGTTACCTGCTTGCATGTGCTAAGGTGAGTTTCACGAGCCCCTTTTTCTGAATTGTTTTAAAATATTTTCCCGGGGCGGAAGCATGTTACTATTGAAATGTTTAAGTACATACTGAACGCATGGATATGCGTGTATTTATAAATATTTGATTGTACGGGAATCGTACGGAATGGGTACAGTACTGGGTTAACAGTGTCCCCAGATGTCTCTAGAAGTGTTTCTGGGTTAACATTGCCCCCCGGAATGGGTACAGTACTGGGTTAACAGTGTCCCCAGATGTCCAAAGAGGTGTTTCTGGGTTAACATTGCCCCCGGAAAGGGTACAGTAGTGGGTTAACAGTGTCCCTAGATAATATTATATTATGGTATTGATTTATCAAGGTTTACTCAAATTGTGAAACTCACCAACTATTCGTAGTTGACCCGTTTTCTCACATGCTTTTCAGGTACAATTAAGATGAAGTGATTGCTTACGTGCTAAGTGCTTGATGTGTGTAAGATTTGCGTGTGGGATGTTAGGATACATTATATTACATAGAATTATGAATCGTAATGTATGATGTGTGTATCACCTAGACAGTAATGAATTATGAGATAATGTAATTTGAAGTATATTAATGTATTCAGTTTTCTTTATAAACAATGTGGTTGATATCAGAGGTGTCTGTTGCATCCCGTTTACGTTTCCGCTGCGGTTACGGGGTGTTACAGGCATAGGCCGTCCACGTATGAGAATTGGTCGGATGAGTCACGAGCATTATTCGACCATCATACTTTTATGGGGGCCTATGCTGAACGGGCCGAAAAAGAAAGGCATGACCGGTTGGAAATGTGGAACCGTGCCAATGCATATGGGCGGGAACATGAGATGAACACGAGGTATTTGGATGATCGTAATCGGAGGATGCATGATCAGTGGCATGCAGGTGAACCGGTCGTGTCGGATCCACAAATGGTAGATTACACGACTCTACCTCCGTATGATGGTTCAGTACGATATCCCGAACCACCACTTCATCATTCAATGTGGGTCAACCCGATTCAGTCAATGGCACCACCACCACCACCAGAAGAAGGAAGCAGCGGCGGCGATGGGGCGTTTAACTTCGGCCAGTTCTCAGAGTTTATGACGTCTATCTTTGGGCTGGCCCACCCGCCTTACAATTGATCGAGCCGCATGATGCCAGGTGAACACCGTTTTGTATATTCTGTACAATTGTTATCTTTTGTTTTGTGTTTTTTATTTGTTTTTGGGTGGTTGGGTGGTGGACAAAATACTTTTGATTGAATATTAAAGGGTTGTGTTGAAAGGAGGGTTGTGTTTGAAGTAGTTTGTTTTATTTTTTTTCTTAAACCCGTACATTTGGGACAATGTATCCCAAGTGTAGGGATGAGAAAAATTTTCGTTTGTTTTTGTTTTAAAAAAATAAGAAAAAATTTAAAAAATCAGAAAAATAGAAATTTTTTTTAAATGTTTTAAAAGAATCGGATAGTGGTAAGATGGTGAGGGTGAAGTTTTGGTCCATTTTCATGGTCATAATTCCCTAAATAACACGTGCCTAGTTGTTTTAAAAAAGGAGAGTATGTAGTTTTCTAACCAAGGTTAGCATTCTTTCGGTGTAATAACTTGCATAACATTTTCGCTTACACTTGAAAATTGAGAAAGTATTGGTTGGTGAGACGGTTAATATTCTCCGATAGAACTTGTACAATTAGTGCATTTGGAGATCTTATCTTGGCATGAGTGCAAAGATGATGGAGGCACTTAGGTTAAGCCTCGTATGGATGAGCGAGAATGTGGGATTTGGGGGGTTGGGGATGGTTATGTGAGGGGCGGGGGGTTGGTTCCTTTAGAAAACCTTATTGGGCCTATTTTTATATTTGATCAACCCCGATATTATTTTGCGAAACGATCCGACTTAATAGATTTCTATGTAATTGTTTTAGTATTTATCAGTTAGAGATGTGAAGCATTATGTTTATCATGCTAGTATGTAATGTTCAAGTATTATATTAGTTTGAAAAAAAAATTGTATTAGAGTTGCAATGTTTATGTTTGCATAGTTCAAAGTATTATTTATTGAGTGAAAAAAAAGAAGTTAGTGATGTTTATAGTTGTTTATTTTATTATTACTTTGTTTGTTTGTAATAAGTCGGATCAGATCGCTTGAGCTACTTTCAATATTCCCTTGCATACCCTTTAACTTGGCCCCATTACAACTCGTTTAAGACCATCTTGATTTGTATTCATGTCAAATGCATTTACATAGGTGGAGATTTGATGATTGTACAAGCGTATGCGCGGAGAATTAATTAAATATGAAATGTATGGATAATCACCAAGGAAAAGTTAATGTGTAAATGCGTGTTATGTATTGGTAAAAGCCGAAAGCATGTTAGGTTTGGTTAAAAATCTTTGGTTTAAATGGAACGTCAAGTAAACTAGTGCACCCGATAAAAATTAGGGAATATGGTATGACTTGGGACCTTAACTGAACCAGTTTTGTGGTATGATTGGTGGATACAAGTTAAATGGAAAAGAAAGTTTTTGTCGAGATGTTGCTTGAGGGCAAGCAACGTTTAAGTGTGGGAATGTGACGGGTGGTCCATGGGCAACCCTTAATTGATTAAAAACCGTAATAATCATGTTTTGAATTTGTTTATTTTGTGGAATTAGATAACTACGGTATTATTGGTGAATTGTAGGCTCAAAGGATGTTTTGGGGCTATTATGGAGTATACCGAGGCAACCGCAAGAGCCGAAGACGCGCAAGTGGTCAAAAGAACTAAAAACGGGAAGGCGCGGTGGAAGTCCACTGTGGCCCACGGTCCAGACCGTGAGCCACGGTCCAGATGTGGAAAACGGAACAGAGGCTACCGTACCGTGGCCTGTGAGAACACCGTGAGGACCACTGTGGGCCACGGTCCAACTTTTCTAGAATTCCACCGTGACCCACGGTGTAGACCGTGGTCCATGGTTCAAGTTGTAACTGTTTTTTGCCTGCATTATTTTTAGACGTTTTTGGCAAGTCTTTTCATTATCCTTCATTCTAAACAACCCTAAGACGAATTTTTAAGAGCAAGATCAAGACTTTGGTGATTATAATCATTTTTTTGAGTTTATGATTCATTGGATTATCTTAATTGAGGTGATGATTAATCAAACAATGTGTGGCTAGTACTCTTTATGTTCTCTCCCGAATTGTAAGGTTTTCTAATTGGATATTTGTTAATCGTTTATGTTATTAGTGAGATAGTATTTTGATCATATGATTGTTGTGTTATGGTGATTGTGTGTTTGTTTTGTAATTGGTAGTGTGGTATAAATTTGTGTTCTTGACTATCCGTTCTCGGTGCCATAGGAAATCGAGAATTAGTAGAAGAGAATTAGGGTTAACAATACTAACTGATTTTTTAGTGACAACTTTGTGTATTTGTAATCCAAGTACTTAGTCTTCTCTTATCACATCCAAACGCATTTCCATGAACGATAATTGTGTAGTTCATCACATATGTAAACTTTAAATTTATCAACATTGGAAACCTGAAATCGGGAGAGAGCATTCTTTCTTATATTGTTTTAAACTCGTTTATTGTTTTAGCTATTTTCGTTAATCAAAATCAAACAACCAACTATTTGAATTTACTTTTGCATTTAGTTTAATTTAGATAAATAACAAAACTACTTGGTAACACAATTTTCAAAAACTCCCTGTGTTCGATACCCGCTTATCGCTATCTAATAGTTGTAATCGGTTTATTTTTTAGTGGATCTTCGAACTCACGTCAGGACCTTCCCTTTTAGGAGCTAACTTTCCATCGGCTGGGTTGGTTGTATTTTGGAAGGCTTTCCTCAAGACCAGATCTCCTTCTTGAAATCTTCTGATCCATATATTTTGTTGTATGCCCCAGCTACCCTTTTTTGATAAGCCGCCATTCTGATCTTGTCTAGGCTTTCTGAGTTCTTCAACAGTATCTAAATCTTC